>NC_135402.1:13497500-13715000 GCF_051989625.1 Stigmatopora argus
TATGTCTGCATAAAAGAAGAAAAAACTTTAAAGAAACGCATTAATTTTGGGTTGGCAGAGGGAGATTGCACTTCTTAACAGGAAACATTGAGAGCAACCCAGGATGAGAGTGTCCGTGCAAGTGTTCCTGACCAACCAGCAGACATGAAAATAGCGGATCCATTTTGTGCACTGTAAGAAGGTTCTCTCAGTTGAAACGTATGAGGAGACAGGTAAGATAAACTTTTTGACCTAATCAGACAAAATGGCAAGCACTCCAATATTGATTGGAAAGATTATTGCTCGGGGAGCAATGCTGTAAGCCATAAGGAACTTTTTATATTGGTTTTATTGTCTCCATATAAAAAAAGTGTTTCAATTGAGACCAAACCTTCTTACAGATAGTTAAAGTAAACAATTGAGACTAGATCTTCTTACATATTTTTAAAGTAAACAATTAGAGAGAAAAGAGAAACTACAATGGATAGAAATATAACTAGATTTTAATTTTATGCCTGACTACTGAAAAATATTGATTAAGAAAGTTTTATAGGAGATGATTGGCAAACTCCAAAGACAATGGAATGTTACATTTGATAATAAGACTACTAGTTTGGGATATTTTGAATTTCAAAACAACTGAGGTTAATATGCAACGCAATACACATTGTTAATTCAATTGGGACTTGATTAGTATGCATTTTAAAAGTAATGGGCTTTAATTGCTCTAAAGGATACAATTATGCTAGAAATATTGACCCTGACAAACAAGGGGTGGTTACAAATTAGTGGGTTCAATTCTATTCAGAATTATAAATGTGTGCATTTTATTTCTGGATATTAATTGATGTGAATCTAAACTGTTACAGAGAACGGGAAAGCTGTTTTCCTGAGGAGAAAGCAGCCTGGTTTGCTTTTTGTATTTTTCCTATTTTTAGTATGATTAGTTAATTTGTGTAATTGCAGGAAAGGAAAAAAACAAATATGTGTTTTGATCTTAACAAGGAAGCAGTGTTCAAAATAGAATATCAGCTAGCATGTTTAATTTTGACTGATAAGGTATTTAAATTTTCACAAACTATAGTGATGGAATAAGTAAGAATGTTGCGATTTTTGTTCATTGGGGTATTAAGCCCAACCTAATAGCTGTCTGCAGATGTTGAGTATGTGTTTGAAGACAGCGACAGAGTGCGGCAGCTGGGGAGGCAGCGCGGACACTTGCTGCACAGTATGCACAGCAACAAAAACTGAGCCGATCTCAAGAACAGTCTGCAGACGAACTGTACAAAGCTAAAGGCCTACCGTGCCTACCAAAAATGTATTCCAAAATTGATCCATAAATGTCTCAAAAGGTAAATACCTATTTTAAAATTTTTGTAGGAACTGTTTAATTTGTTATTTTATTGATCTGTAAAGAACATGGGATCTCTAGAATCATCTGGAGTGACAATGGAGCTCATTTTTCAAACAGCATAGTGCAAAACATGGCAAAACAACTGGTAGAGCGAACAAATGGTACGATAAAACCAAGGCTTAAGAAAACCATGGAAGAGATAAAGAAGCCATGGCCAGAACGCCTAACACTGGTAAAAACATATATGAAGATAGTGCCAACTAGCTCGCGATTAACACCTTTTTTGAGATAGTTCTTGGAAGACCATTCCAACTTCCTTTATGGGAAGATGACCCATGACGAGAGACTAAGGAAGGAGAGAAACTTATCCAAAGAACATGTAAGCTGCCGTGATCTTTTTGTCTATCTTGCAGGAGGTGGTGAAGCCAGGTGATTGGATCTTGATCCGAGTCATAAAAATGAAGTCCTGGTTCGCTCCACGATGGGAAGACCCATTCGTGGCCCAACTCACCAACCTCCACAGCAGCAAAGATCGCTGAAAAGTCAAAGTCGATTCACCAACCTCAGGTCAAGGTAGTTCGAGACACAGGTGACTCTGAGTAGACTGTAAGTCGGACGGTGTCAAAACCCTTGTCCGTGAAGAAACTCATCTGACGTCTACTCACCAGCCACGAGCACCCCTCACTTAACCCTGACCTCCCATAGACTTTGCACCTCTATACAGAAGCCACAGTGAAAGCTGTTGCCACCCACATCACAGTGACTGGACTGTCAGTGACAGCCTGGGCGTGTTTGAACGCCCCGCCCACAGAGACTCGAGTTGGAAAACAAGTGATGTCTGCTCCTGAGAGGTCACTGTAGCAGGAAACGTCTTGCCTCAGCACTGGAAAGGCAGAGCCAAGCGGTCCGCTCTTGGATGGGGCGATGGGGACCCAACCTACATCGACAACATCGGGGTTCCCCGAGGAGTACCAGATGAGTATAAGCTCGCTGACCAAATTGCACGACTCCAGAACAGGACGGAAGAAGGGTTTGCAGCCATCCATGAACAGTTGTCGGCTACCTCCTTGATGGCCTTCCAGAACAGGATTGCTGTTGACATGCTCCTGGCAGAGAAAGGTGGCGTGTGCTCCATCTTTGGCGACCAATGCTGCACGTTCATCCCGAACAACACAGCAGCTGACGGGAGCTTAACCAAGGCCCTGGAGGGCCTTCGATCCCTCAACAGCAAGATGAAGGAATATTCTGGAATCGACACCTCAATGTGGGACGAATTTGGTAGCATGTTTGGCAGATACAAACAGTTGGTTGTATCAGTTCTAATGTCAATCGCTGTTTTTGCTGCCATTCTCGCAACTTGTGGATGTTGTTGTATTCCCTGTAATCGTGCGTTATGTCAAAGATTAATAACAAATGCCATAGAACCAGTCAAATCAGAAATGTATGCCTTATTGACATCTGGAGGCGAACCACGGGATGACGACGACGACGGATCTGGGGATGATGAGGAAATGCAGTTCATGGGACTGCCTGACCTGTTCCGAGATCCTAAAGACTATGGCATTGACTTTTGAGTGTAACGTTTTTCTGTTATTTTGGTGATCCTGTGATGCGAAAATCTGAAAAGAAGAGGTCATGGGTGATGATATTTTATAGCAGAATCCGGATAAACAGGGGGAAATGTTGGAATTATTGTAAATAAGTTATCCTGATTCTGGTATGACTGTCGTAATGCTTGTTAATAGAATTAGGAGTGTCTTGAGCCCTGGGGAAGTTTCACCTTATTCAACAAAGAGGAACTACCCCAGGGGGCTGGAGCCTGTTTGAACCATTGTGTGAAGATTGCGGGAGATAGGGAAAGAGACTGTAAAGGTGTTACCTTGGAAGAACATATGGTCATACATCAAAGAACCTTTTGTAACTGGGAGAGAACTCCCTCTTTCCTTTGATCAGCTTGAAACTTCCTGTAACTTGGACAATAAGAGAGGAGGACATCTTCAGAGTGTGTCGGAGGATTGAAACGAGAGCAGTCCCGAGACCCTCTCATTTTTAAATAAAGTTAACTCAATTCTCTGCGTTTTTCCTTCTTTCTGATTGGTGATACAAATGTCTGGTGTTTAAACCTAACAGTAATGAAGTTTTATTCTGAGAAAGGTATGGGTGTTGTTTACAGGAGTATACTTCATTACCCAGAAAGCCTTCTTTTTGCATGCGCGTTGTGCGTTTCCTGGTCCGAGGAGGAACTCGTTTGAATTATTCGTTCCGTGCTCGTAAATATTGTTACACACGAAAGATATGCAAAAAAGACCTGGCTTGGTCGCATCACGAAATTTTGACCGCATAACGGGCGAATTATTCGATCGAAATTTCCCCCGTAAGACGAGCATTTTGTATGACGAGCGGTCGTATGACGAGGTACCACTGTACTTGTATTTGCACAATGTGAAAGACCTTAAGACTTCGCTAACCGGCATCATGGACCTGCTTTGTGTTGATGGAGCTTGATGCAGCACCATCAGGCTCAGTACCTTCAGACTCAGCACCCTCAGCCTGATACTGTCATCATCTGATTCGCTGTTGCTGTCCTTTTGTTCAGCATCACATAGCCTAATTTGATTAACCAAATACAGAACAGCCAGATGAAAAGTCGAATATTTACATCCAAATCTGAAATGAAATTTGTTTTAAATATTAGAAAATAATAAATGTGAAGGATTTCTTAGCCTTGAAAATGCTGGTACTCACTACTCTTGTGTCAAGACAAAAACATATTGGAAAAGGTATTTTATACTTAGCTTCTATTTAAATTTTATCCAGCAATTTTTGTTGCATGTTGGAAAGATTTCCTCTCTCCATGGAAAGCATAAGATTTGAAATCTTGGCCAGTTGTGTTGTGGGAGCTGGCAGTCTGTAGAATTCGATGAACACAAATGTCATGACTCAAGAAAACTGCGACCTTATTAAGTTCATTTTTTTAAATTAAGAACTTGGGAGAGTGTGGCCACATGTTTTCTTAGTTGTGCTGACCTAGGATACATTTGTTTGCATAATCGCGCAAACAGTCCTGTCCCCTGTAATGGGTCATCGAATTGCCCCTTGCAAACGAAGACATTTGTGTCGCAAATACCCCAATCAATCCTTTTACTGACAAAGAGAGACAAGGCATCCATCATACTTGGTGTGAGAAGAACATCAAACTTTCTGCCACGTTTTCTCATGATCTCAACTCGGCTAAAATAGTTGCTCTGCATTCTGTTCAATCTTTGACAGACCCATTGCCACATCTTCATGGAGTTTGGTGCAGTCTCTTTCATGGAAGTCTTTCAAGCGTATTTTTGAAACTTCCCAGCACGCCTTCTATTAAACACAATTATTTGTGCCAGCATAGCTCTTCATTTAATTTGCAAAAGCAACTTTCTGCTGACTTTTTAAGGTCCAGTCTTACCTCTACTTACGAATGCCTCTTGGTACGAAATTTTCAGGTTACATTTTTTTTTAATATGCAAATGAGTGACTCAAGATACGAAAAAGATCCAAGTTACAAAATCCCCCAAAAAGTAAATGCATTTCCTTATCTGTTATTTTATTTTTAAAGTATTGTCGCGGATGCATTGATTCTCACTGGGCATTGTGGCCAAACAGCTCGATTTTTGTTTCGTTTGACCACAGAACTTTCCTCCAGAAGGTCTTATCTTTGTCCATGTGATCAGCAGCAAACTTCAGTCGAGCCTTAACGTGCGGCTTTTGGAGCAAGGGCTTCCTTCTTGCACGGCAGCCTCAGTCCATGGAGATGCAAAACACGCTTGACTGTGGACACTGACACCTGTGTTCCAGCAGCTTCTAATTCTTGGTAGATCTGCTTTTCGGTGATTCTCGGTTGAATCTTCACCCTCCTGACCAATTTTCTCTCAGCAGCAGGTGATAGCTTGCGTTTTCTTCCTGATCGTGGCAGTGACAAAACAGTGCCATGCACTTTATACTTACAAACAATTGTTTGCACTGTTGCTCTTGGGACCTGCAGCTGCTTTGAAACGGCTCCAAGTGACTTTCCTGACTTGTTCAAGTCAAGGATCCATGCTGAGCTCCTTTGACTTTCCCATTGTAGCGTTTGTGGGCATTTGCATCCAATGAGCCCTATTTAAATGGCCTCAGAGAAGTCACCAGCTGTAGTCACTCATAATCACTCACAAGAAGTTAAGAGGCTATGCTATGAAGCTCATTTCACTGACACAACTTTATAAGTCACCAAAATTGCTCATTCGTGTTGCTGTATGTATATTTTTGATCCCAGCAGATTTGATCACTTTTTTCTGTTAACCCATAATAAAGTCATAAAAGAACCAAACTAGTATCTGTTCCAATCTCTCTATCAGAGAAAAATCAGAGTTGTAGAAATAACTGGAAACTCAAGAGAGCCATGACATTATGATCTTCCAGTGGTGTGCCGTCAGGGCCTTCATGTTAGAATTATTATGGAATATTCTATATGTGTTGTAAGCATTTTTTGATAAGTAGTAAGGCTATAAACAGTCATGGGAACATGGACATTTTTCCTCCACATCATCGTCTCCTCAAGGCCAAAGCTCGAGGACACATTGTTTCGGACACTTCTCCGGCAGGACCCAATGAGACTGTTATGACGAGACTCCAGCAGCAGATTTGAAAATACGGCTTTGTTTACATTATAATACTACTTTGTTTACCTTATAATGAAAATATTATGCAATTCCTCACACCATTGTTTTGGTGTTCGGAAAGAATGTCGCAATTAAATACAATGATTCAGTTACTGCAATTCAGAATGCTTTGTGGACTGAGACGACGTCACAAGGCACCTCCTTGCAAGTTGTAAGCAGATATGTTGAAAGATGTTTTTTCCTTTTTTAATTAAATATTACTAATAATGATTTAAAAGGTTTGAATCATTATTCCAACATGTAGAAATAACTGGAAACTCAAGAGAGCCATGACATTATGATCTTCCAGTGGTGTGCCGTCAGGGCCTTCAAGGCCTTCTCTGCTGGCCTAAGAAATATCTGAATCACAGACTGATGTTAATTATATTTTGTCCATGAATACTCATTAAATAATTCCAAATTGTCTGTTAGCTTCCTTTCATTGCTTTCCCCCTGGTTGCACTGCTTCCAGATGAGTGTTTTAATATTGAAGCATTTAAACAATCACATTTCAGCCACTATTTGTTGCCAGGGTCAGAAAACTGCCTCAAGGCCTTTACAATCAGTTCTGCAGGCTCTGCTGCATTAAACAAGCGTCGATAAGACTGTTGCTTAAACCAATCCGAATTCGATTTGGTGACACCAAGGCCTTCTCGCAGGCGTAGGGATACGTCATCGCTTTCACCAACTATGATTGGCTAGTGATAGAGTAGGCGGGCCAAAGCCAGAGTGAGCCAGCCAGAGCTTGCAAACTCCACCCACAATGGCCGACGGAGGAAAACAAATATATTTGGTTGCAGATTTGCTGACAAAGCAATTTTCCAGACGGACTTTTCCAGAAAAAAATGGACATCATTAAGAAAGGGTGGTCAACTCCGAAGCTAGCAAGCCTGTTACAACCGGCAAAAGGGTTTTTCTGCCACTTTCAGTTCGCTAACTACGAGCGCTACCCCTGGCTCACGGGCTCCGAGGAACACTGCAAATTGTATTGCTGGGAGTGCTTGTTATTTGCCACCGATCGACATGGTGTTTGGAGCAACACTGGATTTGCACATTTGACTTGTTTAACCAAAACAGCAACGAGACACCAAAGCATTGCCGGAAACTTACAAGCAATGGTGCTCTCCAAAACATTTGGAGTAACCCGAGTTGAGTTATAGTTCAGCGAGCAAGTGCGCAGGGAAACGGAGCGCCACAACAAAAAGGTAAATAAAAATAGGGAAATCTTAAAAAAGTTTGTTAGACTGCGTCATTTTTTCGGGCAAGCAGGAACTTTCATTTCGGGGACACGATGAAAGCGCTGCATCCCAAAACAAAGGAAATTATGTGGAACTTCTTTCTCTCATTGCGGAGAGAAACACGGATTTACATTACCACCTGTCCACTAATAAAGTGTTTAGTGGCACGTCGGGCAAAATACAAAACAACCTGATCACTGCTATTGCTGAAGTGATGGAGGAAGAGATCAGAAGGGAAATAGTACTGTTTGTCTCTGTAATGGCGAATGTGTTCGTGCGGTGTGCTGATGGATTTAAAGCACATCTGGATGATTTTGAATTTAGTTTTTTTGCTTCACACATTTGATGGCATTTTTGAGCATTCAGACGTGCTTTTTTTAAATACTACAGAACAACAAACTGGAAGTACAGTTTTGTCTTGCAAGGGTAAAGGAGTTTTGTGACACAGTTGAGCGCGAGAGGAGCCGATATGAGGAAATCTACGAGGCCACTGAACGCAGTGCGGGTGCTCCAAGCGGACGAAGAGGTCAAGCGCAAGATTCTCGCGCGCACCACCACCAACTCCACGACAGAATTCTGGACAATAGTATTTGCCAGACGCGGACAAGATTTCAAGACCACGAAAGACTGATGTTTCTCTTCCTCCTCGACCCGCAGAAGTTTCGGGAATACCAGAAAACTTTCCTACATGCAGCCTTCTCCATCTTAACGCAGAGCCACGGTACACTTTTCGATCTGCCTCGGCTAAGAACAGAACTGATTGTAATGCATACCACGGATGATTTTACAGGAAAATCTCCCACTGATCTCCTTGACTTCCTTTAGCAGAAAAATCTGAGTGAGAGCATGGGGTGGCATTAGTGGGTTTGACAGTGACCATCCCCGTGTCCACTGCTTCTGTCGAATGGACATTTTGAGCCTGAAACAGAATCAAAACTTATGCCAGAAATACAACAGGACAGACTCGACTGTCAGCATTAGCTGTGATGGCGATAGAAAAGAACTTCTTGATTGACCAGAAACGCATGTGTAATCTTTTCGACAGAGTAATTGAAATCTCCTTGAGGAAAGAAAGGAGGATGGATTTTGTGTATAAATAAAAATAATTTTTCGTGAGTAAAATACTTCTATTTTCCTAAATAATATTTCAATTTTTAGGTTATTATTGATTCTTTTTTATATGTGTCGCTGCTGTAGCTGCATTAAAGGTTTTATAGCCATAAAATACTTATTGAGGGTTGGATTGATTCACACAGCACTACTGAAGGCCTAAGTGTGAAATGCACGGCCCGCCACTGTGTTCTTCACAAGTGTATGTAAACTTTTGACCACAACTATACCGTCCACCTCAGCTAAATGCTCCCCTTATTAATGACTACAATTCCCCTTACTAAGCAATTAAAAACCGTACAAATGCAAGATGGCACATATTTTCACGCATGCCCACACACACACACAGGGCACATGTAAAAGTCTAAAAGGTAGTACAACAAAGTGGCCGGCTTTCGGCTATGGTAGAAGGGGCTCTTGCCGCTATCTGGTGGACAAACGCGGGTATCACATCTCCCATTATAAGAGCTGCGGAAGAACTATTTCAGCGGTGCAGGGCACATTTTCATAAGCTTTATTGATTTTAAGACATTAATAAATCATTTCCTTATAATTTTCTCTAATTTTTGTGTGTTTCCTCACATCTTTCATACAAAATTGGGACACTTTGACCAATTTTAAAGGGTTTAGTTGGTAGTTGTGTGAGCACCGTGGAACGATTTAGAAACTTTACATATAAACTACCATATTTTCACACCTATAGGGTGCACTTAAAAGTCTAAAATTTTCTCTAAAACGGTCAATGCGGCCAATCGGTCCGTGTGCCTTGTTTGTGCACTAAACTCAATTTTTGTATGGCCCTGACCGCTTGAGTGACTGGTTTTATTTCTTGCCGCCACGCTATTTATTGCGATCAACCCGGCGGACGGACATTAACCCTAAAAATAGCCTCCCCGCGCATTCCAAGCATTACAGTAAATCCATTCAAAACATCCCAGGGAAGTGGCAAAGCATTTGACTTACATGTGCTCGCAGCGCTTTGAACCCTCAAAAACACTCAATACTCAGCATATTAGAGCTATACAGAGGAAATGCCTGACGTGAATGACAACAGAATGCGGGTGTGAACGCTTGGAAAATGGAGTGAAGCCATGGAACGAACACAATTTAACAGCTTTGCTAACGGCTTGGGGGTGATGAATGCCGGAAGGCCAACATAGTAGTTAGGGCAGGCAGTGTCGCACGAGTTACGTGACGATTTGGAGTGAATTGTCGATGCCGATATAACAGCGAGGAGAATCAAAAGCTTGGGAGTGATGCATGTCACGACTTATAATGGATTGTGGATGACTGGGCTCAAGTGTCGTCAGCACTGTTGTTCCAGCTTTCACCAAAGCAGGAATTAAGTTCCCAGAATACACAACTTTGACCGACAGTGGAGAATAGCATGTTGAACACCAAACTCTTTATATCAGATACAGACACAACTTGTGTACCTTCTACCTCAATAAAGCACTATCAAACTTAGTTTTGCTCGTGGTGCCTTTAAAAAAAACACGCTAGTGGCTAGCCTAACATACGCTATCAGATACCATATTATACGCTAGTGGCTAGCATAACATACAATAACGGCTAGCATAACATACGCTAGCCTAGTGTCATGCTAGCGCCTTTTTCGACGAAGCGCCCTGACAAATAACAGAAAATATACCCACAACTGAGACTGCGCCCTATCAGACAGTGCATTTTGTAGGTGTGACAATATGGTACACCTGCGAAAAAAGTTCTGGAACCAACTAGTTTCGTAAGTAGAAGTACGACTGTACTGATAAAACACATTAACATCCTCAGTGAAAGATAATGTTGATGGCTTGTTATACTTTGCATCACTCAGTGTCTTCAAACCATTGTGAGACACGAGCTTAGACTAAACAGCTTAAACATTTCAGTGGACTTCATTAATACCTCGTCCTCTGCCATTAGAGCCATACAATGGACAATTTCACATATTTTATCTAGAGTATGTCCTTCAGGGCAAGGCTTGGTGTCTTGTATGAGTGAGTTTCTTCATCAAAACCTGAAACTTTTTTCACAGCTTGCACAACTTTGAAAGTTTGCAGGCTTGACAGCCTCTTCTATGTTCTCCACTGAGAACTCTGACTTCAGGCACAGCAACAAACATCTCACTTCGCATAGCTCCTGCCACATGTACTTGTACTTTGTAGGGTCTTGTCCATGTTTGTTGAAGAGAGACTGGGCAAACTGGATAAGAGATCCAAGAGTCAGTTCACACAACTGAAGCAAGCTGGTCTTGTTTCATGACAGTAAGTTGCTTCCACACACCACTTGATATATTTTGACAAGATACAGACTCTAGATCACAAGCCCTACCCAGTACAGTATTTCCCCGATTATCGCAACTTCACTTATCACGAATTCCCTTCTTTGTGATTTTTTTTGTGCTATTAATTATTTGAAAACAATATCAATTAAGTTCATAAAAATGTGAAAATCCACGCTGAAACTCGCAAGCGGAAGCCACTCCCTTGTCTTACGCTTGCCAATAGGACTCAGCACTGAAGAAAAAAAAAATATATTTTTTTTTTTCAAGTTCATAAAAATATGAAAATCCACGCTGAAACTCGTAAGCGGAAGCCACTCCTCTTTTGCTTGCTACTAGGACTCAGCACTGAAGAAAAAAAGAGGTACTTATAATAGGGGTAGGCGGTGCGAGTGGTTAGCGCATCGACCTCACAGCTCTGGGGTCCTGGGTTTGAATCCACGTCACGTCCATCTATGTAGAGTTTGTATGTTCTCCCCGGGCCTATGTGGGTTTCCTCTGGGTACTCCGGTTTCCTCCCACATTCCAAAAACATGGATGGTAGGCTGATTGGACACTCTAAATTGCCCTTAGGTATGAGTGTGCATGGTTGTCCGTCTCCTTGTGCCCTGCATCGGCTGGCCACCGATTTAGGATGTCCCCGCTGTTATGATCGGGGATGGAGGACCCCAAAGCAGGCGAGGGTGCGAGTCTGGTTCTTTCAAATCTTTATTAGGATCGTCCGCGAGGCGGGCGAGCACAAGAGGGGATGGCGGTGGCGGGTCGTTAGCCGTAGCAGGAAGGTTGGTTGCCGTGGAGTCCGTGTGGAGGGTACAGGGTCGAAGGCGAAGTCGTCCGTGGTCCGTGATCCGTGGTCGTGGGGCAGAGCGTGGTCGGAATCTTGGGAGCAAACAAGAGGTCGTATATCAATAAGGCAGGCAAGGAAAAACGCGAGAGGGTACCTAACAGTGAACTGTTAAGACGATCCAGCACCATGGTCATATTCCTGGTGGCTTTAAATACTCTTTGCTGGGTAATGACTCACACCAGGCAGCACTCGAGTAATTAGGGGCTGGACCGCAACAGGCGCAACCAGCCACCCGTGTACTCTGGGGCCTGACACCTGCCTCTGGCCCGGAGTCAGCTGGGATAGGCTCCAGCAACCCCCGCGAACCTAATGAGGATAAACCGGTTCAGAAAATGAGATGAGATGAGAGATAATAGGGGTGATGCATCTTCGCGATTTTTTGATTATTGCGGCCTTGTCTGGTATATATAAACCGTGATACTTGAGTGTTAGGTTTATCCAATGTTAGGTTTATCCTTAGGTATTTCCAAATTCAGCTTTCAATAAAAAAGGCATCTGTAGTCACATCACCATTTAATTCTTGCAAGAAGAGAATACATCCACCCGCTCGTCCGGTCAAGATTATTCTGTCGAGCGGCATTATGTCCTGCCCATTTAAGGCCTCAAATCAAAACAATTACAAGGTTATCGATTCGATCCAATTGCGTAAGCAAGAAGCAAAACAATTCCATATCAAGCAAACCTAGCCTCAAACCTAGCGTCACAAATTAAAACAATATGCGAGTAATCGATCCAATTGCGTAAGCAAGAAACAAAACAATTCCATATCAAGCGTCACAATTTAAAACAATATGCGAGTTGATTGATAGCCATCCGCTGAATCAACAACAATTTAAGCGTCCTTCACAGATCTTCATTGCGAACTTGTATCTGGGGAAAGGGTTGAGGCGTATCTTCCAGTAATCAGTCCTCGGAGCAAGGACTCAGTGTATTGTTAAGTCATTGCGAACTTGTATCTCGAGCTTTATATTCATTGCAAACACATTTATAATAATGATTACTCCAACATTAGTAGCAGGAAGGTTGGTTGCCGTGGAGTCCGTGTGGAGGGTACAGGGTCGAAGGCGAAGTCGTCCGTGGTCCGTGATCCGTGGTCGTGGGGCAGAGCGTGGTCGGAATCTTGGGAGCAAACAAGAGGTCGTATATCAATAAGGCAGGCAAGGAAAAACGCGAGAGGGTACCTAACAGTGAACTGTTAAGACGATCCAGCACCATGGTCATGTTCCTGGTGGCTTTAAATACTCTTTGCTGGCTAATGACTCACACCAGGCATCACTCGAGTAATTAGGGGCTGGACCGCAACAGGCGCAACAAGCCACCCGTGTAGTCTGGGGCCTGACACCTGCCTCTGGCCCGGAGTCAGCTAGGATAGGCTCCAGCACCCCCCGCGAACCTAATGAGGATAAAGCGGTTCAGAAAATGAGATGAGAGATAATAGGGGTGATGCTACTTCGCGATTTTTGGATTATTGCGGCCTTGTCTGGTATATATAAACCGTGATACTTGAGGGATTAATGTACTTTGGTTTTCCCAGGTTTATCTTCATCATCCTCTTTATCTGGTGTGCAGGGGCAGATGCGGACATGTTGCCAAAATTCCTTCCGAATACAGTGGTACCTCGAGATACGAGTTTAATTTGTTCCGGGACTGAGCTCATATGTCGATTTACTTGTAACTCAAATGAAGGTTTCCCATAGAAATGAACTAAAAACAAATTAATTAGTTCCAACCTTCTGAAAAAACATCCAAAACAGGTTATTGGATTTGAAAAACATTTTTATTTGTTCTAATTTGCCATCTATTAACAAAATAACAAATAACTAGTGGTATAATAGTACTAAAATTAGACAGATTTCGCAGAGGGGAGAGAAAGACGGACAGAGAGAGGGGGGAGACTTTTTGCACGGCAACGCGCTCGTCACATAACATAAACAAATTTAAATGAACTTGGATTACGATGCAGACACTCAAAAATAAGTTTAATCTAACTTTACACTAAACTTAATTCTAATTTTGTTTTAAAAAATGATACCTTTCTTCTCCCAGGTTGGCTCTATTTGCCCCACCTCCCCCCTGACTTTCAGATGCAACCTATCGAGGGTTGTTTGCTTTTGTTTTCCCTTCAAAATATTCCGAAAATGATGCACACAAATGTCCTCACAATAGGATAACGGACGACCACTTGCCAACAAGAAGTAGTATATATAGCATTCGCACTGACAAACGGGAAAAAAACATGCAACGCTCCGCCCAGTGCTCATAGAGACATTACTCGAGGGAGTTGCGACCAGAGCGACATTACACGAGGGAGTTGCGACCAAAAATACAGTGCCCATGATGTTCTTATGAGCAGCCTCTCGCGTCCGCTGTATGCTCGTATATCAAAATTTGTCTCGTATCTCAAGATAAATATTTGCCCGAAATTTTACTTGTATCTCAAATTGCTCGTATGTCGGGGCACTCGTATGTCGAGGTACCACTGTATACATCAACTGACAACAAATTTTCCTTTCACTGCTTTATACTTTATTTTCCTCTTTCCTTTAAGCAATCCCTTTCCATCTTGCAAGACTGTGGTGTTGTGGTTAAAATTTCCTTAATTCCTCACTTTCTCTAACAAGATTTTTTTGCTCGTTTGAGTTTGCAGGCAAAGAGAATACATGTGTGATTTCACCTTTATCTCTATGAGTCATTAAGTGGCAGGCTATTTTATTCTGTGGTTTACCACAAACATAACAGTAGTAGTAGTTCTTTTTGCTCAGTGACAAAGGTTCTTGATTGGGAAGATTAAGTGTATGTTCTGGCTTATTCTTTGATGAGTTGTTTGTTTCACTATTTTTGAGGACTTTTGATGTGCTGGGCAGGATTTTGATTGTTTT
The DNA here is from genome assembly GCF_051989625.1 of Stigmatopora argus. Classification (NCBI taxonomy): domain Eukaryota; kingdom Metazoa; phylum Chordata; class Actinopteri; order Syngnathiformes; family Syngnathidae; genus Stigmatopora; species Stigmatopora argus. Next base: position 13,511,865 of record NC_135402.1, read on the forward strand.
TTCCAGGTTCATTAGATGTTCCCTCTTTGTGTGTTAATGACTGATAAGTTTATCCTTAGGTATTTCCAAATTCACAATAAAAGAGGCATCTGAAGTCACATCTTTGTTTAATTCTTGCAAGAAGAGAATACATCCATCCGCGTCTCTGGTCAGGATCATTCTAACAACTCGAGGTCTCTCTCGCTAATTTATTCACAAGATTGTAATGCCATGCCCCACAGAAGTCCAAACATTTTTACAGTCTCATAACAATTCATCACACTTCTCAAAACAATTGTAGGTCTGTCGAATCCTCCCAAGAGAGTTCCGATGTGAACCATCCCGAGAAGATGACGGTTCCTAAAATAATCCACAGTTCTTGTTGTGAGCCATCCTGAGAAGCCGATGCTTCCCAAAGTAATCCACCGTTCCCAACAGCGCCCGTTGTGAAACCATCTTCCGAAGCTGAAACAGTCCACAGTTCCCAAGAGCGCTTGTTGTGAACCCTCTTCATGCCCAAGGCCATTCACAGTCCTCTTGATGCGAACCACAGTCATTACTTTTGCAAGAGATGTATCAAAATGCCCTTTGTATTAATGCCAACCACTCTTCGTTGCAAGCACATATAATATAATAATATTGATACACATCTATAATAATGATAAACCTAACATTCCCCCCTGTTATTATATATGCGTACGCAATCCCATAATCATTTTTTATTTATGACAAATACAAATACACTTGGGGAAGTCCGTTGTCTCGTCTTTACCAGAATTCACCTTACTTGCATATCTGGCCTGAAAAAGGAAGAACAAAATCACTCTCGTTCAATTCATTTTCATAATTTGCATAATCCTGGACATCAATGTTATCACCAGTAGGCTGTCTAATAAGAAGATACAATCCTTGTAATTCGGAATTTGTTAGAGCTACTGTATCAACCCTATGTCGGTCTAGCAAAAAGTGTAGCAGGGGATAAGACAATACCCACACATTGTCAAAGTATTAGCCAAAACAGCTATTGATATCACCTCGGTGAAGGCCAATTTTTTACATTTGGCAAAGGCCTTATCCCACCAGTCTGCCAGAAGGTGGACTGTTCCACTCCAAAGTGCCTCTTCGTTTCCGGTTCAGGGTCTGCAGGCCTTCAACGGCCCAGGTTAGGGACCCATTGGGGGACGTGTTGTTGAGTGCAACATTTTCAAACATTGCATACGCCCCCTGCTCCCTCAAGAGCACATCAACCGTCAGAAGCATATCAACCGCTTTGCGGTCCTGGAAAGTCATGAGACTGGTGGCTGCCAGCTGCTCCTTCATTGCAAATCCAATTTCTTTTTTTGGGGACATTGTAATGGATGTTGTTCATCCTATTCATATTTTTATTTGGCGTAACCCAAAGAAAAATAGACTCCTGCTGCAATTTGGCAAACCAACCCATAAGTAGGATCGCCATCCCTCGATGAGGCAACTTCGTCAAGAGAGGCCAGTCGCCGCACCGAAATTCCGAGCCGCCAATCGTATCTCCTCCACTCTAAAACAGATACTGGTAAAAACAGTGAAACCAAAGCACATAGTCCTGTTTCTTTTTTTTACAGGAGTTATATAATTTATTTGACCCCACTTCACCACCATAAGCCAAAACATGGAATCAGTGAGACCGTTAATCTTGGACAATGGGCACACCATGTCTCATCTACCACACCCAGATTCAGACCATGCCTGTAAGGTTCAAACAGGTAAAATTAGCCCAGTGGACAAATTGACTTGTCATTCAATGCTTCTGTAACAGGATAGACACAGTTTCAATATTTTTCCTTCTCTTTATAAGAAGGACACTTTTTTATTTTGTAAAGCACTTTCCCCAAAGAATGGTGATTGAGGGAGATGTTATATCCGATCGCATTTTCCCTCGTCTGGTCGTTTGTTTTAACCCTTTGTAAGAAGGTTTAGTCTCAATTGAAACGTTTGAACCATAAAACCATATGGAGACAATAAAACCAATATACAATGTTCTTTCCAATTAATATTGGAGTGTTTGCATTGTATTTGGCCAGAAAGTTTATCTTACCCATCTCCTCAACCGTTTCAACTGAGGGTACCTTCTTACAATGCAAAAGGTGGCTCCACATCCCCTTCTCGGCGTGCTGGTGCTTCTTCTTTATACTGCAGGTTGAGCACCACCGTTGGTCCAGTCCGTTTCCTGTTGAGAAGCACAGTTTCCTTCTGCTAACCCAATTTGAATGTTTTCTTAAAGATTTTTTCAGTTCCAATCGTGCAGTGAATAACGGCGATTTGTATGGTCTACTAAATAGGATTTCCCTATGTTGTTGTCCTGTTGAACTCGTTATGTAGGCAGTGATTTCATAATGAGATATGGAACCTTCTGTCCATCCAGCCAACAATTTTGTTAAAACAATTTGGGTGCCATTATCACTATAAATCTTTGGAATTTCAAATTGTGGACTGATATGCCGAGCACAGGTTAAGCATGCTCTGCCACCAATTTAACCCTATAAGTTGTGTAGTGGCACCGTACCGAGGCCACCACCCCCCTGTTGAGACATAGGACTTCCCATGACTCAAGCTAGCTTTGTTAAAAGCAGCTCACCCAAGTAAGCTGAGGTACCAATTTGTTTTTGTTTGTTTTTGTTTTTACCTCAGTGATCCCAAATTTCACATTTTGCAGAGCAGATTATTTGTTTCTCCATGTTAAGTTTCAAATGTGGAGTATTGCTGCTGCATTCCTGTCAAAAAATTCATTTAGTGATTTTTTTTTCTTTTTGTTTTGTACTAACCTGCCACCGCCATCCCCGAAAGGCTTATTGGCGATTTCAGAAATCAATATCAAATTTCCAAATCCTTTTCCACCTTGATAATTGATTGTAGATTATATTTTGGTGGCTAGCCAATCAAAAACACAAAAAGACAGACCATCATCCACGCTCACACTCATAATCAGGGGAATTTAGCGTGTTCAACCAGTCTAGCATCCATCATTTTGGTTTGTTGGAGTAAACTGGAGTACCCGGAGAAAACCCACGAATTCTCAAGGACACCAGGAATACTCCACACTCTGGAAGGTCTGGATCCACCCCGCTTCCATTAGTAAATCCTCTAACCGCAAGGTTGATGCGTTAATTACTAGTCTTTCAATTTGTGTCGTTTACCCATACATCAGTGGCCCGTAAATTTTCATCACAGGTGTAAACCACCATCCCCAGTGGGGCTTCTTGGTAGTTCACCCCCTTGCTGCCCTATCAGCAATAATCATTCCAGAAGGAACTAGGCAATTAATGTATTATTTTCGCGTGCCACACATCTACAAATATAAATTTGTTTTGGAAGTTCAATTGCCGCCGTTCGTCGCACTACTCATCCAGGATGAAGGACTGCCATGCGAGTGGCTCTGATTAACTCTTTGTTTGCCAATAATGCAATAACAGAAAAGTTGTGACACATTGATACAAACACACCCACTCAAGTATATTAACCGTTTGTAAAAATGTACCTCCATATTTCGCATTAAGTTATACCCTCTGTTAATGCTATCAGTTTAGCTGTTTGTACGCAGAATTGAGGTGGCAATAGTTTCACCTCTAAAGTTTGTTTTAGTAGCCGTCAATGTATCTCGCATTCTGTTCGAATTTTGCCCATTCCATTTTATTCCTAGACAACCGATCTACTTAAAGCATTACTCAAAGGTTGATATTTTATAATTTGGAGGTGCTAATTTTGAACATAAACAATTTCATCACGTGTTTCATACCATGAAAGGCCCCACCAGATTTTGGCCACCCAGTGCCAAATAGAGCCTATTTCCAAATTACCCCCAAATTTGTTTTAGCTATGGGATTCTCATTCCCCAAATACCCCAGAATTCATGCGCCAACGCATTTTGTCAAAACCCAAAGCGACAAACAATCTGTTTCTTTAGTCAGATTTTGGAACTTGGAGAATTGTTCCTTTCCCCCTTATCTAAGCTTGTTCTTCCCAAATGTTATCTCCGTAACATTTAGGTGCATTAACCCCATAATTGCAATGCTGTAAGTTTTAAGCTAAAGTTCTCTTAATTTTTTATGCCCTTAAAGCAATAGAAAGCAACGTCATTTGGTTGTATCAATTTGATCAATGCTTATCCAATCCGTAATATCCTAATAGTCATCAACATGCCCCACGCCAAAGCATATTTCACCCGCTCAGGACAAACAGGGAATGTTCTTCTGTGCACTTGAAAAACACCCCATGTTTCTCGGAACCAGGGAAATTATCCCTATCCTACATAAATTATTCTATCTACCCCAGCCAGGTACAATTTACCTAATAATTTGGACGAATGCCATGAATTTTCTCATGCCATTTCTGCATTGTTAATTTCATGTCTGATCTCTTTAACAACCAAATAACTCTTAATACCTAAGACATAATTTGCAAATCACCTCATACTATGTTTACTTAAGATAAGAGCTATTTCCTACAGCTCTCTTTTACCACAATAAAAATCTACAATAATTAAATTAGAGAAATCAACCTTTTACTAGGCATTCCCTAATTACAATGTTCAATGTTTAATAAAGGACCCACAGATTGTCACCAATATGCCATAATATTGAACATTTTCCAATCCCTTTTTTTTCTTTAACCAGCCAATCTCCTATATTAATGTCTTTTGAACAATTCAACCATTCAAAAACAGTATTAATATTCTTTTATCCTCCAAAAGCTAATTTTGTTTAATTGAGAGCCCTTTGAAATCCACAAATTGCTCAAAAATGGCTATTTTGCTCTTTTCCCAAATCCAAAGCTTTTACCAAATCAATTTTTACCAAAACAGATTTTCTATCACCTTAAAATATATTTCTGTTTAAAATCCGAAAAATGAATGCGAAAGTAATCGCATAACCCTGCATTCCTTGCAGACCATGTTTTGCTCTTATTATGAAATGTTCAAACGGAAGCGCGCCCTTAGCCGCTAACTGTGACCTTCATGCTCGCTGCGACAGCAGCATTCTTATCTTTTAGAAATTCCTAAGCGCTCTCTTTTTCTTTCTGTGCACAATGCTTCTTGAAATGTCGCCTCTTTTTTTCCTGTGCACAATTATAACGCTTTCTAGAGAAGATGACCATTAATAAGATAAATTAATTCCTCTTCCGATATCCAACTCTCACAATATTTTGCCAAGACCCCATAATCACAATATGCTGCAAGCATAACTATATCATAGCAAAACCCATTTTTGACCTCAAGTTTGCTTCAGCACCCCCAAGGCCAATTATTGTAATGTATTCACGGAAGGGGTCCAAAAAAAATTTAGTCGCTTGTGCGGTCCGCGCGCATACTGAATGCCTAACACCGTCAAATCGGCTGCCCCGTGGCCCACATGTTTCTCCGCGTTCAAATCAGCAGCCGCAGCAAAACAGAGTGCTTCCCCCGCAGTCGACACATTATTTGGCAAGTTTAGAGTATGACAAAAAAAGGCAGGTTTGGCAACCCCGCTAAACATTTAATTGGCCGTTTTGTATTTCTTTTCGTCTGTTAACCAAAATATTTTCGCTAGCGGACGGGATCAAAACCAGGCTAAGCCGCAATAAGCCATTTCATTCCAGTAAATTGACAGTACATTTAGGTTCTATTAACAAAGTACGTCTAGCACTTGGAAATAACCATTCTACTTGCCGTTTTACAAGCTTCTGCATCACACAAAAATTCCAATTGAATTCCATTCACTAAAAATTTGATCTCTGGTTTAACCAAATCAAATGCCAGTGTTTCCATTAAATTTAGCTCAACATCCTCATATTCAAAATCCTTATTCAAATCATTTTGAGCAGGCATGCCTTGTTTTTAGAGACCCTTTTGTCCAGGCAATCACGTGATATATGCCCCAATTTCCCACAAACCCAGCACATAGCATTTTTGAAAACCTGATTTCTGTTTAACCTCCTCATTTGTTTTCTCCCAATCTCTTGGCTAACATTCCTATTCTCTCGCCACCTATCTCGGTAAATATTTTCCCCCGTCAGCCGAGGAGGCCCCGCTATTTGTCCAAAATAGCCCGTCGCCTCGCTCTTATCAACATGCTCATTCCCACTGAAATCAACTTTCATTCGCCTTCCCATCGCACCTTATTTCGCCATCAAAAACAACAATTAGTATCTGTGGAACAAGCCGTCTCGCTTGTATCTTCATTCACATATCATATATAGATTACATCTATGCTTAGTGCGTATTTTATTCTGCTGGCCAGCAAATCCATACTCGTTTATCCATAAGTTTAGGTGTTTAACCCTTGTAGCGCTTTGATTTTCAACAAACTTCCAATCTTTACACGTCAGACACTGTTTCGGATCGTCATCCCTAGCCACTTTGTTATTCGAGGTGCCCATTTTGAAGGGAGTTCACGTGCACTCAGTTATCAGTTAGCTAATTTATTTTCCGCCTTTTATTATCGGAACTACACACGTAACACAAATGTATACCCTAGCCTGATATACCGTCAGAGTTAAATTTGTACTTTTCCGGACCACAGTACAGGACACCCCGAACTGCCCTAAGTTTTATAGACTCATGCTCTGTCTTTTTACCTGTTAGAGACTGGTATGCCCAGGATTTTATTGTCTCATTTCTCAAAATGCCCCTTCGCGCATGTTAGAATTATTATGGAATATTCTATATGTGTTGTAAGCATTTTTCAATAAGTAGTAAGGCTATAAATCAAGTCATGGGAAGATGGACTTTTTTCCTGCACAGTCGACTCCTCAAGGGCGAAGGAAAAGAGGTCACGGTGTTACGGACACTTCTACCAAATGTTATGACGAAGACTCCAACAGCAGATTTGAAAATACGGCTTTGCTTACATTATAATACTGCTTTGTTTACCTTGAAAGCATTCCTCACACTGTTGTTTTTCTAACCAGCGAGAGTGTTATTGTACTGATTACATAACCATGTTTTTCGAATGTCGCGATTAAATACAATGATTCAGTTACTGCAATTCAGAATGCACTGTGGACTGAGACGACGTCACAAGGCATCTCCTTCGAAGTTGTAAGCAGAATTTGTTGAAAGATGTTTTTCCTTTTTTAATTAAATATTACTAATAATGATTTAAAAGGTTTGAATCATTATTCTAACATTTGGTCCTTCGAGTAGCCGGGGTCAACACACCGATAAGGAATCCAGACGCTGCAGTTTAATATCTGGAGTGACCGTGCACGGCGAGAATCCCTTTTCCAGGCTGGACTATTTCTCAGCAGCGCCTGTTTTCTAATCGGTTGACGACTATCCTCTGGGTAAGCATCTTTCGACATTTCTGCCGAGTCCGCGTGTGATGGCTGCATATTGTTGACGGGATCCGAATGCGCGAAGGGCATCACACGCGAAGGCCTTATTTTGAGAAGTAAGGCTCGCGTCCTGGGGATTAGCGATTTTAAAACCCTGCGAATACTAGTCACTAGCAGGTAGACACGTTGTTGTCTATAAACGTCGACGGTGTTTGGGTGTGTGTGTAGTTGTTAAAAAAACCTAAAAAAAGAAAAAAAGGTACTACGGGGATACACACAAATCCACTCCAAAAATGGGTGGTGCAAACAGTAATGCGGCTATTGACGTCTGCCGTGTAAAGATTGGATTGTTGAAAATCAAAGCGCTACAAGGGTTAAACACCTAAACTTATGGATAAATAAATATGGATTTGCTGGCCAGCTTAATATGCATAAGATATTGATACTGCAGGATAAAATACGTGCTAAGCATGGGGGAAATCTTAACAAAATGGAGCAGGAGGGATATAATGATACCTATTATTGGTTTATATTACATGGGTTAAATCAGTTGATAACGGTGGGACTGGAAACACAGAGGCTGTGTTATTCCACAGAAAAGAGGACGACTGGCCGGTGGGGAAGAAGTGTGTTGTTGTTGTTAAAAAGGAGGGCCCCCTCCGACAAATATGACCAGGTCGGGAGGGCCCGTGGGGGACATGGGGAGAAAACGCTATCTCCCCAGCCTGGGGCGCCGCCAATGAGTGATGTGTTTATTGAACAATATCCCATGATCGAAGTTGCTAATACTAATGTGGGCAAGGAGCAGGCTCCTACTAAATTTGGATGTTCGAATCCAAAAGCTGATGGTTGCCCGTTGTGTCATGACGGTCGTAATTTGAATTTGAGAGTGCATGAACTGATTGATCGGGTTACGGGGAAGTTTAAAACAAAAGTTAATTATACCTTGATCAGCAGAGCTAAGCAGAGGGATGGTGAGCCTTTTGCAGAATATCAAATCAGGATGACGGCTTGTTTTAAGGCCAACAGCGGCCTCGCTGAAGACCACGCGGTGGGCAGCATTTATCAGGAGCAGCTAAAAAATGTGTTGCATGCTCATTCAAATGTGTTGCATGCTCATTCAAATTATACTTATATATATTACATATATCGCTTGATTGCCTGGACAAAAAGGTCTCTAAAAACAAGGCAGGCCTGCTCAAAATGATTTGAATGAGGATTTTGAACATGAGGATGTTGAGCTAATTTTAAACCAGAGATCACATTCTTTGGGAATGAATTCAATTGGATTTTTTTGTGTGATGCTGAAAGTTGTAAAATGGCAATTAAAATGGTTATTTGAAAGTGCTGGGCATACTTGTTAATAGTAACTAAATGTACTGTCAATGTACTGGAATGAAATGGTTTATTGTGGCTTATCCTGGTGTCGTCCCCGTCTGCTAGCGGGAATATTTTGGTTAACCGAAATACAAAACAGCCAATTAAATGTTTAGCGGGGTTGCCAAAACTGCGTTTTGGTCAGACTCTAAACTTGCCGAATAATGCTTTGATTGCGGGGGGAGCGCTCTGTTTTGGTGCGGCTGAATATTAAAATAATTGGCCTTGGGGGTGCTGAAGCAAACTTGAGGGCAGAAATGGGTTTTGCTATGTTATAGTTGTGCTTGCAGCATATTGTGATTATGGGGTCTTGGCAAACTATGATGATATGATGATATAGTTGGATATCGGGAGAGTAATTAATTTAGTTTATTAATTTAGTCTTCTCTAAAAAATAATTGCTCACAGGAGGCACAGGAGGCGAAGCATTGGGCACAAAGAAAAGAGAGCATTTTGGAATTTGTAAACAAAAGATAAGGATGCTGCTTCTGCAGCGAGCGTGAAGGTCAATGTCTTTCGAGGTGATAGAAAATCTGTTTGGCAAAGATTGATTTGGGGAAAGCTTTGGAATTGGGAATAATACTATTATTATTATTTTATTTTATTTTTTGTGAAGTTCAAAGGGCTCTTAATTGAAGAGAGCTAGTTTTGGAGGATAAAACGATATTATTACTGTTTTTGAATGGTTGGCTGGTTAAAGAAAAATGAATGGATTTTTTACAATATTATGGCATATTGGTTACAATTTGTGGGTCCTTTATTAAGCATTGAAAATTGTAATTAGGAAATGCCTAGTAAAAGGTGGATTTCTCTAATTTAATTATTGTAGATTTTTCTTGTGGTAACAGAGAGCTATAAGAAATGGCTCTTATCTTAAGTAAACATAGTATGGGGTGATTTGCAATTTATGTCTTAGGTATTAAGAGTTATTTGGTTGTTAAAGAAATCAGACATGAAATTAACAATGCGGAAATGAGAAATTTCATGGCATTCGTCCAAATTGTTAGGTAAATTGAACCTGGCTGGGGTAGATAAGATAATTGGTTAAGGATAGGCATAGTTTCCCTAGAAGAAACATGGAGCGTCTTTCAGTGCACAAAATACGTTCCTTGTTTGACCTAGAGGGGAAATATGCTTTGGTATAGGTCATATTGATGACTATTGGGATGTTATTACTGTCTATTGCTTTAGGGGCATACACATTAAGAATTTAGCCAAAACACACTGCATTGCAATTATGGGGTTAATACACCTGAATGTTACGGTGATAACAATGGGCAATAACAAGCTTAGATAAAGGGGAATATCTACAAAAAAATCTAAATTCAGGTGGGGCCTTTCATGGTGGGAAACAAGTGATGAAATAATGTCTATGTTTTAAAAATAACATCTCCAAATTATAAAATATCAACCTTGGAGAAATGCTTTAAGTAGATGGGTTGACTAGAATGGGCAAAATTCGATAACATTGAAAGGGGGTGTAACTTAATCCAGAACATGGAGATAAAGTTTTTACAAACGGTTAAAATACTAAAAGGGGGTGTGTGTGTGTTTCAATGTGTCACAACTTTTCCGTTATTGCATTATTGGCGAATAGATAGTTAATCACAGCCACTCGCATGGCAGTCTACATGCTGACTGACTGGGGTAAGGGGCGGTGGCAATTGAACAAATTTCTATTTTTAGATATGTGGCATGTGAATCTAATACATTAATTATCTAGTTTCTTCAGGCATCAATCTTGCGGTTCGAGGATCTACTAATGCGGAGTGGATCCAGACCTTCCGGAGTGTGGAGTATTCCTGGTGTCCTCAAGAATTCGTAGGTTTTCTCTGGGTACTCCAGTTTTACTCCAACAAACCAAAATTATGGATGATTGGGGGAGCACTCAAAGCAAATTCCTTGATTATGAGTGCGAGCGTGGATGAGTGTCTGTCTTTTGTGTTTCAATTGGCTAGCCACCAAGATATATCAATATTCTAATATCAAGGTGGAATATTTCTGAAATCGCTGATAAGCCTTTCAAGGACAGCGGTTGGAAGAGTAGGACAGAAACAAAAAGAAAAGAATTTCGCCAAATGAAAATTTTTGATTTCTGCAATGAAAAATTTTGGGAACCTGGGGGACTAAACAAAAACAAAAGTCTTATCTAGGAGGGCTACCATTTTGAGTCATGGTAAATTTCATGCCTCAAAAAAGGGGGAGGTTATATATTCAATCTATATGCAGATATATGGCCAAAACACGGGCGATTCCCCCTTATGTCAAGCTACAAAAGCTACATATCCATTTCAAAGGATACACATGGATTTTATAGAATATGTGTGGTACATAACAGTCCTAAAACAGATTGGGGAAACCTTGTTGCAGAAACTGGTCTAGATTGGCAAGCTTGGATGACACACGTGTGCGAAAAAACCATCAGGCCTTCGATAAAATTAACCCATACGGTGGGGCATTACAAATCATAATTCAGACTGACAAATTAACTTGTGGATCTTTGTCTGACGTTTTTCCTAAGTCCATGGGTAAGAAGGTCGTCAGAGATGGAAACACCCGGATCCGCCATAGTAAAATTAAAATCTGAGATGACCAGAGAATTCATTTCTGCAACGGGGAGTTCCCAAACGGGAGGCGGTAAGAAATAATTGGTTATTGTTGATTGAAAATGCAGCTATTATAAATCAAACCTGTATCAAACCTGTATAACATGTATGGGGGGCCGACCTCTCTTAAGAGTAGTACCCGCGCAAATTACCCCTGATTGTGTAAAGGAGATAATGACAAAAGAAGATGTAAGCCCAAAATGTATGAAATGGAATAATGTCTACCCAGTTACAACGGCAGCAAAGGACAAGCCTAACTTTTCAACACATGTCGCGCGTTTAATCATTTTACCTGCTTAGTCCTCACAGGGCACGGTCCGGCACTGGGAGCGATAAATGTGACGTGGTGTGCCCACGTCCTAAAACAGACTGCACCCCTGATTCCACGTTCTGACCTATGGTGGTGGTGGGGTCAAAACAAATTATACGACTCCTGCCAAAATGACAGCAGGACTTTGTGCCTTGGTCTCACTGCTATTACCAGTGTCTGTTTTTCCATCTACAGTAGAGGAGATACAATTGGCTGCACAGAAATCCGGTATGATGGCGGGCCCCTCGCGACGGCGTCGATCGGCATGGAGAGAGGGTGATCCGACATACATTGATGCGATTGGCATCCACGAGGCGTTCCAGATGAGTATAAGTTGGCTAATCAGATCGCAGCAGGTTGGGAGTATATTTTTCTTTTAATTACTCCAAACAAAAATGTTGATTGGATAAATTACCTGCATTACAATGTCCAAAAACTTGGAAATTATACTGAACAGGGATTTGTGGCGATAAAGGAACAACTGGCAGCCACTAGTCTGATGGCGTTCCAGGATCGTGCAGCGGTTGAAATGCTTCTTGAAGGAGCAGGGGGCGTATGCAACGTTTGAAAATGTTGCACTCAACAACACGCCCCCCACTGGGTCCCACACCAGGGCCAACGATGGCCTGCAGACCCTAAACCGCAAGATGAAAAAGCATCCTGGAGTAGAATAATGTCCGCTGACAGATTTGTGGCCTCACTAATAATGATTTGGCCTAATTATTAGCCCTTTTTGCTACGATTTTGACATTATGTGGGTGTTGTATTATTCCCTGCTTAAGATCTTTGATGAGCCGACTTATAACCACTGCGATTGCCCCTACAAATTCTAAATTGCATGAATTATATCCCCTACTGATGAAACGTGCTGACACTAACAGTGAATTCCAGGAGCATGGTAATTCTGAGGATGGATTGGACGAAAATGATCTTGTTTTCTGCTTTTCAGACCTGCCGAACGAGTAGAGCCTAAGCGGGTAAAATTAAAACAGCCAACGGTGATATCCCTCTCATTTTGAATTTGTCATAAAATGAATAACAAACATATAGTAAAAGGAGGGAATGTTAGAATTATTATGGAATATTCTATGTGTTGTAAGCATTTTTCAATAAGTAGTAAGGCTATAAATCAAGTCATGGGAAGATGGACTTTTTTCCTGCACAGTCGACTCCTCAAGGGCGAAGGAAAAGAGGTCACGGCGTTACGGACACTTCTACCAAATGTTATGACGAAGACTCCAACAGCAGATTTGAAAATACGGCTTTGCTTACATTATAATACTGCTTTGTTTACCTTGAAAGCATTCCTCACACTGTTGTTTTTCTAACCAGCGAGAGTGTTATTGTACTGATTACATAACCATGTTTTTCGAATGTCGCGATTAAATACAATGATTCAGTTACTGCAATTCAGAATGCACTGTGGACTGAGACGACGTCACAAGGCATCTCCTTCGAAGTTGTAAGCAGAATTTGTTGAAAGATGTTTTTCCTTTTTTAATTAAATATTACTAATAATGATTTAAAAGGTTTGAATCATTATTCTAACAGCGCATTTGGCAACCGTCAACAAATGCAGACATTCATGTGGTTACCAGAGATGCCCTCAGATGTCTCTTTCAGTAGGATTAGTCGTCAACCGTCGAGAATCCAGGCGCTTCTTCGAGTAATCCAGCCCGCAAAGGGTATTTAGACGCCGTGCACGCGGTCTTCCCAGATATCGAACGGAAGCGTCCTGGATTCTACTTCGGTATCTTGACCACAGGCTTGAAGGACCAAAAATGATAAGTTTATCCTTAGGTATTTCCAAATTCACAATAAAAGAGGCATCTGAAGTCACATCTCTGTTTAATTCTTGCAAGAAGAGAATACATCCATCCGCGTCTCCGGTCAGGATCATTCTAACAACTCGAGGTCTCTCTCGCTAATTTATTCATAAGATTTTAACGCCATGCCCCACAGAAGTCCAAACATTTTTACAGTCTCATAACAATTCATCACAGTTCTCAAAACAATTGTAGGTCTGTCGAATCCTCCCAAGAGAGTTCCGATGTGAACCATCCCGAGAAGATGACGGTTCCCAAAATAATCCACAGTTCTTGTTGTGAGCCATCCTGAGAAGCCGATGCTTCCCAAAGCAATCCACCGTTCCCAAGAGCGCCGATTGTGAAACCATCTTCCGAAGCCGAAACAGTCCACAGTTCCCAAGAGCGCTTGTTGTGAACCCTCTTCATGCCCAAGGCCATTCACAGTCCTCTTGATGCGAACCAGTCATTACTTTTGCAAGAGATGTATCAAAATGCCCTTTGTATTAATGTCAACCACTCTTCGTTGCAAGCACATATAATATAATAATATTGATACACATCTATAATAATGATAAACCTAACAATGACCATATCAAAATGTACAGCTATCAAATCTTTCGGCTTAGTGAAGAGACACAAATATGAATATTCTTCTTCTGACTCTGAATCTAATATGTATTTATGATCAGATGTATCCCTACTACTACAATTAGAAAACTACATCCGGGTCCAATTGTGGAACACTCGCTCTATGGCAGTATTTTCTCCACAGTTGTGTCGGTAGTATATTCATACTTAAATGGTAATATTAAAACAGTTATTCGAAACAGTTTAAAAACTCAAAAATACAGATGTGTATTGTGAGGGCTAAATCCCCAACATCAAAATAATCTTCAAGCAGAGGAGGCACCAAGCATGTAATAGTTTTAGACTCCGTCGGCCTTCTCGGAGTGGTGCGTGGCAGGCTGCTTTCCACGACCGTCGTGGCTTCTTTGTCTCTTGTTCGCCCCTACCCTTCCGAAAAGGGTGGGAGCAGACGGACAGAGCCCACGTAAATCTGGTAGCTCTGCTTTGCCAAATACACATCCGAAAAGGGGACCGCGAGCACTTTTATTCAAAGTAGGCGGAGACAAACTTTAGGCGGGAACAACAAGGGGAGGTGCTATATACAAAGTGATGACAGACCTTGACCAGTAGGTGTCACTAAAATTCTATTCTAGATGCTAATGCTAAGAATACAAGAGAAATACATTCCATATTCCACATTTCCCCCCTGTAGCAACTTTGAAAGAATTTTCATTAAACATATCAATTTGTATCCCTCCCCTCCAGGTTCTAGAATACAAATATCATCAACAGTTACTCTCAACAGGGTATGGAAAATAATAAAATCACTTGTCAAGGCAGAGGCGAAAAACTTGAGGTATTTAGGGTCATTCGAGAAAAATTCCTCTGCGTCCCTCTTAATGAGCAAACACAATTTTTAAGTCAAGACAAGTACAATTACCCGAAAGACTAGACATACCGAGACTCGTCACACTTCGAAAGAATGCGATAATCTCCAGTATGGTTTGCCATGCGGTGATACTGTATGTCACTGTAAGCTACCAGCGTGTGCTGGATAGTATTTCGAATCATAACTTTCATACAGGGGATTACACACAGAAAAAATACAGAACAGTAACAAAATCGCAAGTGAGGGAGTTGCAAATTTAAACAGAATTGAGAACCATGACCCGGTTATTAACCACGACCACAGTGCTGCACCTACGGCTCAGTGATCCTGGGCCATTGTGTTGGCTAAGGCTTTCATTTCAGCTATAGCACGAATCATGTACTGGTTTCATCTGGGATGAAGGTGCAGCAGTGTTCTCCCATCATGGCACACACACCTCCATCCTTGGCTGTTATTAGATCCAGGACCATCCGGTCCCGCAACATCCCTAAGGGCTTTGACAGTTTGGTTAATGAACACTCATGTAACAGTTCAATGTCTTTACACGAAGCATAACTTTATCCACCCCAAGTTGGGAAAGTAGCGACAGTATGATTTTCTGGGGGGTGGACCACAACTTATGGTCACCAGGAACATCACTACCCCAGATTGAATCACGTGGTTTGAATTGCACTGATTTGATCTCTTATCTCTTACTGTTATGTTCACTCCCCTTAATAGGACTGCATCTCATCCGCACCACTGCAGATTTAAGTGTAGCGTCTAGACCCAGTGAGACCCATTTGAAATGGGTATACGGCTACACACAACAACTTTCATTCACAACAATCAGTTTCTTCTGGAACACCATGAAATTATACCACACATCTTCTCCATAGTAGTTCTCCAGATTGTTCTTCTCATACCACTTCACTCTCCTCTGTGATAGAAGTATGTCACCATCTTGATTTCGAACTCAAGTCTCTGTGGGCGGGGCGTTCAGACACGCCCAGGCTGTCACTGACAGTCCTTTCACTGTGATGTGGGTGGCAACAGCTTTCACTGCGGCTTCTGTGTAAAGGTGCAAAGTCTATGGGAGCTCAAGGTTAGGTGAGGGGTGCTCGTGGCAGGTGAATAGACGTCAGATGAGTTTTTCACGGACAAAGGTTTTGACACCGTCCAACTTACAGTCTACTCAGAGTCACCTGTGTCTCGAACTACCTTGACCTGAGGTTGGTGAATCGACTTTGACTTTTCAGCGATCTTTGCTGCTGTGGAGGTTGGTGAGTTGGGCCACGAATGGGTCTTCCCATCATGGAGAGAACCAGGACTTCCTTTTTATGACTCCAATCAGGATCCAGTCACCTGGCTTCACCACCTCCTGTAAGGTAGACAAAAAGGATCATGGCAGCTTACATGTTCTTTGGATAAGTTTCTCTCTAAAACTTTTCCCATCCACTCTGTAAGTAGATTTTTGGTAGGCACTGTAGGCCTTTAGCTGTGTACAGGTCGTCTGCAGACTGTTCTTGAGATCGGCTCAGCCCTTATTGCTGTGCATACTGTGCAGCAAGTGTCCGCACTGCCTCCCCAGCTGCCGCACTCTGTCGCTGTCTTCAAACACGTGCTAAACATCTGCAGACAGCTATTAGGTTGGGCTTAATACCCCGATGAACAAAAAGCACAACAATCTTACTTATTCCATCACTATAGTTTGTGAAAAGCTAAATGCCTTATCAGTCAAAATTAAATATGCTAGCTAATATTCTATTTTGATCACTGCTTCCTTGTTAAGATCAAGAACTATATTTGTTTTTCATTTCCTGCAATTACACAAATTAACTAATCATACTAAAAATAGGAAAAATACAAAAAGCAAACCAGGCTGCTTTCTCCTCAGGAAAACAGCTTTCCTGCTCTCTGCAATAGTTACATTCACATCAATTAATATCCAGAAACAAATGTACATTTATAATTCTGAAAAGAATTGAACCCACTAAATTGTAACCACACCTTGTTTGTCAGGGTTAATATTTTAGCATAATTGTGTCTTTTAGAGCAATCAAAGCCCATTACTTATAAAATGCATACTAATCAAGTCCCAATTCATTTAACAATGTGTATCGGGTTGCATATTAAACTCAGTTGTTCTAAATTCAAAATATCCCAAACTAGTAGTCTTTTTATCAAATGTAACATTCCATTATCTTTGGAGTTTGTCAATCCTCCCCTATAAAACTTTCTTAATCAATATTTTTCAATAGTCAGGCATAAAATTAAAATCTAGTTACATTTCTATCCATTGTAGTTTCTCTTTTCTCTCTAATTGTTTACTTTAAATATCTGTAAGAAGGTTTGGTCTCAACGCTTTCACTTTTTTTTCCTATGGAGACAATAAAACCAATATAAAAAGTTCCTTATGGTTTATAGCATTGCTCCTCGAGCAATAATCTTTCCAATCAATATTGGAGTGCTTGCCATTACGTCTGATCACGTCAAAAAGTTTATCTTACCTGTCTCCTCAAACGTCTCAACTGAGAGAACCTTCTTACAGTGCAAAGGTGGATCCCGCTATTTTCATATCTGCTGGTTGGTCAGTGTAATATATTGATAATGATATTTGCCTCGGGTTATAAAAGTGTGTTTAACCACGCCACCTGGAACCGTGGGGTAGCACAGCGTGACCCGGACGTAGTAGTGTTGTGTGTCCGGTCTGTGTGTGTGTGTGTGGGTTGGAGGGTTGCAATAAAGAGCTACACGTGTGTTAACCCTGGCTCCGCCGTCTATTGCTGTTATGGATATATTAACAGTTATATAACCTGCAAAGTTATTACAGTCAGCAACACTTGTACGGACATTCACATTTTGGGTTGCTCGTGCGTCTTCTCCATGTTTCCTGTTGAGAAGCACAGTCTCCTTCTGCTAACCCAAATTCAATGCGTTTCTTTAAAGTTTTTTCTTTCACGCAGATAGCCATATTAGCCCCATCATCCAGCTCCAATTGTGTAGTGAATAATGGCGTTTGGTACATTCCACTAAATAGGATTTCCATATTTTGTTGTCCGGTTGACCTCGTTATGTAGGCGCTATGATTTCATAACGAAATATGGAACTTTTTGTCAATTCAGTCAATTATTCTGTTAACACAATTTGGATGCCATTATCACTATAAATCAATGGTACTTTGGAATTTTGTATCATGCACTGTCTTTGTTTTTAGTTTTTCTCAGTGCTCCTAAATTTCGCATAGCAGATTTGTTCCTCCACTTCAAGTTCCACATTTGGAGTACTGCTGCTTTTTTCATCAAAAATTTCATTGGACTAAATATTTTTCCATAATTTGTCGCCGCCATCCCTGAAAAGGGCTTATTGGCGATTTCAGAAATCGATTTCAAATTTCCTAAATCCTTTTCCACCTTGATATCTAACCGATTGATTATATCTCGGTGGTCAGCCAATCAAAAACACAAAAGACAAACAACCATTCACGCTCACACTCATTCATAATCAGACATCAGTGGTCTGCAATTTTTTCATCACTAGTGGAGAGCGCCATCCCCAGTCTGGGGCTTCTTGGCAGCTAACCACCTTTTGCTGTCCTATCAGCACTAATCATTCTCAAAAAAATAGGTTTACGTCATTTGGTTGACATCAATTGTTTGATGCTATTGCAATCCGTGATATTCTAATAGTCATTAATATGACTCATGCTAAAGCATATTTCATCTGTTCAGGGCAAAACAATGAAATATCTTCCGTGCACTGAAGACATTTCATGCTTATACCATCCCAGGGAAATCATGCCTATCCTAAATTAATTATTTTATCTAAACTTGTCAGGTACCATTTACCTAATAATTTGGATCAATGCCATTTCTGCATTGTTTTCTTCATGTTTGATATCATTAATAATTTGGATGAATGCCATTTCTGCATTGTCTTCATGTTTGAAATCATTAATAATTTGGATGATTCTTAATACTTAAGTCTAAATCGCAAATCACTCTCATATTGCTAAAACCAATAGCTAAATTGCGCTAGCTGAATTCCTATCCGCTCCAAGAAGGCGTTTTTTGTTTAAAATAAGAACCATTTTCTGTCCACAATTAAAATTTATGGCAAATAACCTTTCACTAGGCATTTCCTAATATAAATTTCAGTGTTTAATAAAGGACCCATAATTTGTCACTGATATATCACAACATTGTCAACTCTTTCTCTCTCTCTACATCTCTCTGTATCTTTCTCTCTCTCTCTCTACATATCTCTGTATCTATCTCTCTCTACATGTCTCTGCCTATCTCTCTCTGCATCTCTGTCTTTCTCTCTCTCTGATTCTGTCTCTCTCTCTGAATCTCTCTGTATCTCTCTCTCTCTACATCTCTCTGCCTATCTCTCTCTGCATCTCTGTCTTTCTCTCTCTCTTTCTCTGTCCCTCCCCCTCCCTGTTTGTGCAGGGGGAGGGGGCCTTGGGCTGGGCTGGTGGGGGCTCTCTCTCTCTCGCCCCCTCCCCTCCCTGTTTGTGCAGGGGGAGGGGTTGGTGGGGGAAGGGCTGGGGGGAAGGCAGTTTTGACTTCTGTTGGCTGGCCGCCATTTTTCCTTTGGTCTATGGCTCCACATTGGTCGGCCATTTTCTCTTTGTTCTATCTTACATGTGCTCATCCCCCTTCTATCACCCTTGCTTCTCTTTTGTTCTAGGGATGCCCCGTCTCAATCTATTATCTCTTAAATACTTATTTTCTTATCTTATTTATCCGCCTAAGTAGCGTTCTTAGTCGTTTCTACTCTTATTTTGCGTGACAATCGTCGAGATTTATGAACACGTCACAGCGTACTTATATATATATATATATATATATATATATATATATATATATATATATACATATGAAGATTACTTGCATGCGTTTATAGTCATTATTCTATTTCTTTTACATATTTTGAGAGCTCTGTTTTTAACCTGGGCATGGTATACTACTTTACTTTATTTTTAACAATCTCCGAAAATCCTTTTAACAAAGGGGGACTTTTAACCCCCAGCCTAGGGGGACTTTTAACCCCCACCCTAGGGGGACATTTAACCCCCACCCTAGGTTAGGCCGCGTCACCAGCTCATCTCTTGGATCGCCACTTAGTTGGCCAGACCGACTAAGTGTACGTCCGTTGCATACCTTACATATCTATTTTCCTTTTTTTGACATACGTACTTCTCAACAGTATACACAAATTATCTCCCATTTATGGAGCGTTTTTCTTCCGACTTTTTCACATGTGAAAAACGGGATTTTCGCCACCCTTGTTTTACAATCTATAAATTAATTTTAACCATGTGCCCTTATCATGCGTTGGTGCCCGCTCTGCTCGGCGGGTCATTCGTAATCTGCTCCCGGGCCTTAGCAGGCCAGATCGCCCTCTCTCAAGGCAGGAGTGGCCGACGTCAGGCCATCCTTCTGATCCGATCTGCCGTGGCTGGAAGCCAGAGAAGAATCCCAGGTTTCGGGCACCAGAAATGTAAGAGCTAAATCCCCAACATCAAAATAATCTTCAAGCAGAGGAGGCACCAAGCATGTAATAGTTTTAGACTCCGTCGGCCTTCTCGGAGTGGTGCGTGGCAGGCTGCTTTCCACGACCGTCGTGGCTCGCTAGCTTCTTTGTCTCTTGTTCGCCCACACCCTTCCAAAAAGGGGGGGAGCGGACGGACAGAGCCCACGTCAATCTGGTAGCTCTGCTTTGCCAAATACACATCCGAAAAGGGGACTGCGAGCACTTTTATTCAAAGTAGGCGGAGACAAACTTTAGGCGGGAACAACAAGGGGAGGTGGAATATACAAAGTGATGACAGACCTTGACCAGTAGGTGTCACTAAAATTCTATTCTAGATGCTAATGCTAAGAATACAAAATAAGAATACAAGAGAAATACATTCCATATTCCACATGTATATTCACTTGTAAAACATGTTGGACACCCTTATTCATTATCCGTTCGAAGCGGAATTTATGCCAGACTCCTGAACAAACTGTAAAACATTTAACCAGATAAACTTTACCAAAACCAAAATGAAGTGCTTCGTATTGTACATATGAATACAGTCCTTCCACAGTTTTTCATGTATTTGAAACAGAATATCAACTACAGTGGTACCTCGACATACGAGCTTAATCCGTTCCGGGACTGAGCTCGTATGACAAGATTCTCGTAACTCGAGGTAAAGTTTCCCATTGAAATGAATGGGAAACAAATTAATTCGTTCCAACTCTCTGAAAAAAAACACCAAAAACAGGATATTGGATTGAAAAAAATGTTTTATTTCTTATAATTCGCCATATATTGACAAAGTAATAAATAACGAGTGGTTTAATAGAAATAAAGTGTTTAATCTAACTAAAATTGGGCGGATTTCGCCGAGGGGAGAGAGGCTTCGGTTTTTTTTTTCTTCCACACAACGCACTCGTAAACAGAACAAACACTCCACCCTCACGTTCGCTATCGATGGGCTGTTTGCTGTCGTACTATTCCCTTCAAAATATTCCGAAAATGATGCACACAAATGTCCTCACAATCGGAGAACGCACGACCACTTGCCAACGAGCAGCAGTCTTATCAGCGATCGCACCGCTGCTCATGGGAGCTTCGGGGGCGCTGGCTAGCGGCTCATTTTAGCTTGTAGCATCTGTGTTCGCATCCCCTCGAACGGCGACTATGATAGAGTTGCTACCGGGGATGCTGTTGCGAGCCAGTGCCCCCGATGTTCTTATGAGCAGCCAACGAGCAGAGTCTTTTATCAGCGATCGCCCCGCTGCTCATGGGAGCTTCAGGGGCGCTGGCTAGCGGCTCCTTTTAGCTTGTAGCATCTGTGTTCGCATCCCCTCGAACGGCGCCTATGATAGAGTTGCTACCGGGGATGCTGTTGCGAGCACGAGTATACTTCATTACCCAGAAAGCCCTCTTTTCCCCGCGCATGGGCGTTGTGCGTTTCCTGGTCTGAATAGCTCATCCGGTGCTCGTAAATATTGTTATACGTACACGAAAGATATGCAAAAAAAAATGCCATGGCCACCTGGCTTGGTCGCATAACGAAATTTTGACCGCATGACGGGCGAATTATTCGATCGAAATTTCCCCCGTAAGACGAGCATTTTGTATGATGAGCGGTCGTATGACGAGGTACCACTGTATTAACAACAGCTATCTTAGCACTGTGTTAAAACAGGATCTTTGTCCCCTATTGTACAGTAAAAAACAAGCTCGCGCCTGATGTCAGCTGGAATAGGCTCCAGCACCACCCGCAACCCTTGTGAGGATTAGGTGATTCAAAAAATGAATAAATGATTGATAACATTTAACAGCTCTATTTTACATTAATTGATGATTTTACAAATAATCTTCACCTGATGAAATATCTAGCAGTTTTCAAAATGTCATCTTCATACTCAAACTCATCAATAATGTTGATTATATTATAGTCATAATATATAATATGACTATAATAGTAAGAATTGACAACATACTACAACTTTGCCTCTCCAAAGTCTCAATGGTTGCAGAAACAAGCTCATACTTTTGAAACTGTAGGCAAAATGTAATCTTACAATTTGTGCAAGGCAGTTAAATTCAATGTAAATGTAAGATTCAATTTACCTTTGTAACACCATAAACCAGAGTCATCTAAATTGAACTTAAGAAAAAAACATCTTATGTTTTTGTGTTGTCATTTTCCCTTCAGTTATTGCAATAACTAAAAAAAGCTGCGTTTCATTGATTGGTCCTACAATTTTCGATTAATAGTTCTAAAATAAAATAGATGTAGCTGCACATAGTTATCAGCAAATATTGAAGTCACAAATACCGCACATTTCAAAGACGAGAAACATGCACATTCTCTCAACTAAGTTGTAATGGTGCCGATGACTACAGAAAACCTGTTGGAATAAAATGCAATACAGTCGTACCTCTACTTAAGAAATTAATTGGTTCCAGAAGTTTTTTCGTGACTTGAAAGTTTCACAAGTTGAGCAGTACTTTATATATGTAAATTCTCTAATTCCTTCCACAGTCCTCACACAACTACCAACTAAACCAGGGGTGGGCAATAAATTCCATAAAGGGCCGCAGTGGGTTTTTGTTCCAAGAGGAAACCTTTCTACCATTTTTTTCAAGATGGTACCGTCAGGCGGCGGCCGGTGGCAGTAGCTCTGTCCGCTCTTATTTGTTATTTGTGTTTTACAGCCTTTCTATCTTTTTATTTTAATATTTCTTAATACATTCCTTTTTACTTTACTTTGTACTTTATACTTTTTACTTTAATTTATTTACAGCTTTCTTTGTTTTATTAGCTTGGTTTCTTTCTGCTAGTTCTTTTTTGGAACCATTCAGCCATGCCTCCGCTGTCATACACATGGGATCAGCTGTGAACAATACGCAGCAGAAAGAGCAACACCTCGATGTCGCTGGAAATCCGGAGCTGGACGAAAGTGCCGGGAGAAGAAGCGACGCTTCAGACCAACCATTCCATCTATTATTATGGGGAAAGTGAAATCCCTCCCCGATAAGATGGAAGAGCTGTTCAGGAGTGTTGTACTGTTGATTCTTCAGCTCCAGACTACCGAGGGACTGTGTGGGTAAGCTTGGTAGAGTGATTGTGCATATTTTCAACCTCGGTCTAAATCTGTAGAAGTTCCCCACCTTGTGGAAGACTTCCTGTGTGTGGTTCCAGTTTTATCTAACTCTACAATGTCTTTTTCTTGTATCTGTATCCGTTTTTGCTACTGCAACCAAGATGGCGCCGCTTAAGTGGCAGCCGGTAACAGTAGCTCCGTCTGCTCTTGCTCGTTTTGTGTTTTTGCTGCTTTTCTATCTTTTTTAATTGCATTTTAATATTTCTTAATGCTTTTCCTTATAGTTTACCTTGTACTTTGTGCTTTTTGCTTTGTTGTTTTGCGACCTTTGCGACTCGACCCCACCCGTCGCGTGGCTTGGTCTGTACTTGCTATTGTCTTGCTACTGCAACCAAGGAAACTTCCCGAATACGGAATGAAATAAAATTCTAAACTAATCTAATCTAATCTGGTATGTTAGCTATACATCAGTGTCTTGCAGTCACGTGCTTGTTGTTTCAGCAGAAATCGGATTGCCCACCTCTGCCTTTAAAATTGGTCCAAGTGTCCCAATTTTGCATGAAAGATGTGAGAAACACACAAAAATGAGAGAAATTTATAAGAAAATGGTTTATTAATGTTTTAAAATGAATAACAATCACACAAAATCTATCTGTGTTGAAACGCAGCGGAACAAGAGGAAGCTAACGGTAGGCAAAACAGAGAGAGAGCAGACAAAAACTCATGAAGATACATCTGATAAACATAAAATTGAAATTCAAAACAATATTACATTGAACTTTTAAACATTCTCATTAACGTTTTATGATTTCTTTGGCATCTAATTTTTCACCCATTTTCCACCTGTTTGGATTTAAGTTTGGCTTCAGAAGTGCTTGTTGACAGACATGTTGAAAAAAATCGATCTCAAGACAATTCCTTTCGACGACTTAAAAATGTTTATAAAATGCACAAGACAAACGTCGTCAAAGTGGACGATCGCACACTCGTGAACACTTTTTCAGGATGTTTTTTCCACAGTCAGAAAGTTTTGTTTCTCTCGTTTCTTTTCCTGATTTGTGCTCTTGGAATGCTGGCTGCTTCCCCCTCAGCCGCCTTCTTGTTGAATTCCTCGTGTATTGCCGAATGTTGCATTTACTCCTGCTCTGTTGCAAGTTCGTTTTGGTGCCCCTCGACCAACTCCTCAACGTCCTCCTTACTGACCACAAGCCCCATCGCCGGCCCCCGCGACACAATTTCGCTCACCGCAGGCTGGTGTTCAGATTGAGGCTCGACTGTGAGTGTGTCGAAGGCACTCGGCGGCCACAGCTTCCTCCAAGAGAAACTTCAAGATGACGAACGGCAGTGAAAAAACCATAAGACAATCTCGAAACATCAAGAGTTGTTGTCGACTTCGAGTCCGTCGAAGGCACTCGGCCACAGCTTCTTCCAAGCATAAATTTAAGATGACAATGAGTCAAAGAAACATGGTGGGTTGTTGTGAGACAGCCAATGAGAGCCCAGTAGAGTGTAGCGATGTTCACAAGTGAGAATCAATGCATCCGCGATAATATTTTACCGGATAAGGAATGCATTTAATTTGGGGGGGATTTCGTAACTTGGATTTTTTCGTATCTCGGGGCACTCATTTGCATATAAAAAGCTTTTGGAACTTGTAAGTAGAGGTATGACTGTAGTGTGAAAGTAAAATATTATTTTTTTAAAAAGTTATTGGTTGTTGATCAGTGATTTAACAGAGATGAATAATAAAAAAGTGTATTATCTACTCTATAAAATTCAATGTAATTGATTTTATATTGTAAAAAATGTAAATGATTTCAGAACATCTTATTAGAACTTACTAATTAGTTATTTTGACATATGCATTGTTGGGGTAATTTGATCTATAATTATATTAAAGTTAAGTTAATAATCTGACTCCAATTTATGACCTTACCCGACTGCCACTCATCCAACAATTTGCGCGCTCGTTCTGCAATAGAAAGGTACCAGGAAGCCGACATTTTCACACACGGGTGGATTTATTTCTAACACACAAATCTAAGACATAAGCCTGTGGTTCAGGTTCCTCTCAGTCCATCTTTCAGCGTCTCTGTTGCCACCAGTCGTCGTAGTTCTTCTCCTCCGAGTTGCCCAGGAACTTAGTTATAGTCCACAATATGCAAATGACACAACAACAAAGGCCTCCTGGCCATTGGTCTTTATTTCACGCCGAAGCTCCTCGCGGTTCCGCCCAGTTGTACTTTTCCACTCCAGGGCATCTGTAAAACATTCTACTGGTGCAACCCCCCATGGCATCTCCAAACATTTGAGTCCAACCCCCACATCCTGTCCAGTGACCTTCGCATTCCACAGGACATGTAGGGAGATCTAATGAACTCTCTTTAAGGTGTAAACTATTATTCCTTCATTCCCTCTCATGACCTCAGACGACTGAGGTCATCACCTGAATACCTTGTTTTATTGTTAGACACGAGCTAAAATCAATGGCCATAAGCTAAAAATCAGTAAACAATTAAAAAATCAGTCGAAAACTAAAAATCAGTATAAGATTTCATTCTAGTAAAAAATCAGTAAAAAATTAATTCTAGTAAAAATCAGTAAAAAATTAATACTCTCCTTGTGGCCTCAGATCCCTCAGGCTACCCCCCATACTCACATCCCGAACTCCCGCAGGGCCACAGCTGTCTCCGCCTCCTGGGGGTCCTTCTGAGGGATCATCATGTACTGGCCACCCGGAGTGCGTGGCCCCAACGTGCGTTCAATTGTCCTGACAGTTAATGATCTGAGTGCTCCTTCATTTTGTTACTTAGCGTGCGCAGACCCTCCAATGCCTATCGTACAACACTTTCGCTCCACACCACAGCCAAACATCAGCACGAGCGAGAGGGATTCCTGCTGGCAAAGACACATTTTCATTACACCATGACTCCTGGATATTTCCAATCCCAGGGCCAGTGCCATTTAACTTTAGGCAGGTGAAATTTTGTTGTGCAACATGGGTGTCAAAAATGGGCTTTCTCTTTTCCATTAACAAATCAAGCCATTGTTGAGTCCAGTTCAAAATTGTCACCCAAGCGTTCACCTGTGTAGATTGTTTACACTTCAGATTTAGCAGTAATTGTTGTGTCTGTGTCAGCGTCTTACCACCATCTCGCTCTGCTTCATACCATACCGTTCCATTCCAGGAATTATACACCATCACTCATTCTCCTTTCACTCCATTCCTTCTGTCATCCTGCACCATCAACATAGTCCACACAAAGCACACGCCAGCAAGCAAAATAGTCAATAATGTTAAACATTTGCATTGTCGTCGTCTTTGGTCAGACACTTTCGAGTCCGACTTTGATCCAATTCTTGCCATCGTCATATTCCCTCTCTTGACCTGCCCGTCCGGGCAGTCAACATTTAAGCTCACCATTGGCGGGCACAAAGTCTGGGGCCGGGCGCAACTGTGAGTAATAGTACCACTTTTGTCCTTTAGTTTCCAATTAAAACTCATTACTTTTAAAATGCATATTAATCAAGTCCCAATTCATTCAATAATGTGTATCGCGTTGCATAGTAAACTCAGTTGTCTGAAATTCCAAATATCCCAGTGTAGTAGTCTTTTTATCAAATGTAACATTCCATTGTCTTTGGAGTTTGCCAATCATTTCCTATAAAACTTTCTTAATCAATCTTTTCCAATATTCAGGCATAAATTTAAAATCCAGTTACATTTCTATCCATTCTCTTTCTAATTGTTTACTTTAAAAATCTGTAAGAAGATCTCGTCTCAATTGTTTACTTTAAATCTGTAAGAAGGTTTGGTCTCAATTGAAACGCTTTTCACTCCTTTTTTTATGGAGACAATAAAACCCATATAAAAATTCCTTATGACTTTCGCATTGCTCCTTGAGCGATAATCTTTCCAATCAATATTGGAGTACTTGCCATTACGTCTGATTACGTCAAAAAGTTTATCTTACCTGTCTCCTCAAACGTTTCAACTGAGAGAACCTTCTTACAGTGCACCAGGTGGATCTTGCACGGACACTCTTATCCTGGGTTGCTCATGCGTGCTCTCCATGATTCCTGTTAAGAAACACCATCTCCCTTCGCCAACCCAAAATTAATGCGTTTCTTTAAAGTTTTTTTTTCTTTTATGCAGACATATGATTAGCCTCATCCTCCAGTTCCAATCGTGTAGTGAATAATGGCATCTGGTACATTCCACCAAATTGGATTTCCATATTTTTCCGGAACTAAATATGGAAACTTTTGTCAATTCAGTCAATGTTTCTATAAACACAATTTGGAAGCCATTATCACTATAATACTCTGGAATTTCATATCATGCACTGTCTTTGTTTTTCCCAGTGCTCCCAAATGTCGCATAGCAGATTTGTTTCTCCACTTCAAGTTTCACATTTGGAGTACTGCTGCTTTTTTTTCATTAAAAATTTCCTTGGACGAAATATTTTTCCATAATTTGGCGTTGCCATCCGTGAAACGGCTTATTGGCAAATTCCGAAATCGATTCCAATTTACTAAATCATTTTCCACCTTGATATCTAATTGATTAATTATATCTCGGTGGTCGGCCAATCAAAAACACAAAAAGACAAACAAACAACCATTCACACTCACACTCATTTTCAGACATCAGTGGTCTGCAAATTTTTTCTATCACTGGTGAAGAGCGCATCCCACGTCTGGGCTTCTTGGCAGCTTACCTCCATTTTGCTGTCCTATCAGCCTAATCATTCTCAAAAGAAATAGGTTAACGTCATTTGGTTGACATCAACTGTTCGATGCTAATGCATTCCGAGATATTCTCATAGTCATTCATTCTTACGACTCACGCTAAAGCATATTTCATCTGCTGATGGGCAAAACAAGATACATATCCCGTGCACTGAATATGTATGATTCTTTAATCCATCTCAGAGAAATCATGCCTATCCTAAATTAATTATTTTATCTAAACTTGCCAGCTACATTTTACCTAATAATTTGGATCAATGCCATTTCTGCATTCTCTTCATGTTTGATATCATTAATAATTTGGATGATTCCTAATACTTAAGTCTAAATCGCAAATCCCTCTCTATTTGCTAAAATAGCTAAATTGCACTTGTTGAATTGCTGTTCTGCTCCAATCTTGTGTTTATTTAATATAAGAACCATTTTTGTAGCTCACTCTTACCACAATTAAAATTTTGAGAAACTAACCTTCCACTTAGCCATTTCCTAATTATAAATTTCCATGTCTAATAGAGGACCCATAATTTGTCACTAATATATCCCAATACAGACGCTCCCCTACTTACGAACATTCAACTTACGAACAACGGTACATACGAACATGTCTGCAAATTGCGTTTAAGTCCAAAAATGTTCGCAAGTCCAATTTTGTATTTCGCCTTTTTCGGAGTAGTACTTCTTTCCGCCGCTAATACCGACGCCTGGCGCTGTGAGAGCTCAGCTCACCCAGCATCTACCTTCTTCTTCGTTGCAATGCGGAAGTGCGTGAATGTATCTCCAGTGTGCAAAGAACCTTTTTCATTTGTATCATTAAATATCTCATGCATCCAATATTGAATATGGTTGGTAAAAAGCTAAAGGCTTCTATTGAGGGAGTTGCAAGGAAGAGGCAAGCCATTTCATTTGAAACGAGTGGCAATAGTAACGAAGCTTGATGCGCGTGAGAGTGGTGAGTGTTTCACGGGTATTGAATCGTTCGACCGTCAGTACCATTTATAAACAGAAAGATCGAGCAGCAGGACCCAAATATTGAACGTTGCACAAAGTTTGCAAATCAATTGAATGATGCCATACAGTGCTACCGCATTATTTATGATGAAAAAAAGAAGAAAACTGTGCAATTGTCATTAGGTCGCTTCTTTTGGCCAGTTTCTAATACATAAATCTCTCTCTCTCTCTCTCTCTCTCTCTACAGTACTGTACATATTCTCTCCATTTTATTAAATGTTTTTTTTTCAGTACAAACCAATGCGTGTTACTTATACAAGCCTTAAACATACAAATGCACTTATATAAACCTTCAATATACTTATATCGGCCTTAAACTTAAATTATAATACAAAATATACCACTGAATCAACTTACAAACAAATTCAACTTATGAACAATCGCTCGGAACCAATTGCGTTCGTAAGTAGGGGAGCGTCTGTACTGTCAACTATCTCTCTCTCTACATCTCTCTATCTCTCCCTGTTTGCGCAGAGAGAGGGGGCCTTGGGCTGGGCTGGTGGGGGCTCTCTTTCTCCCCTGGCTCTAGGTGATAAAAAGTAGTTATGGGCGACCCCCCTCTTTTTGTTATCTTTGGGTGAGGGGTGTCCGCATCTGTGAAGGGGTGTTGGTCGTGACCACCGGACCGAGCCGGCGAGCCTCATGACCAGGAGACAGAGCCAAAGCATTCTTTCAACTGCCAGGGTGTTCCAAGAACCTTCTGAAAACAGTAAAACAACGTTCAATGAAAATCATCCATAGGTAGATGGTAAGGCCGGAGTCCGTCAATGAATGATTTCCACCAGTGATATACGGACAAGTCCCCCCAGTGGCCGGAGTTTCAGGCTCAAGACGTGACCTATAGATTGTCCCCCACTGTCCACATGTTCATGTTGGTTGTGAACACGGAATCCTTGCACCATTTGGTAAAGTCACTGTGAGGCCATCCAGTCCACATATGATGGTAGCTCCATTAGACATCAACAAGTCTCTTCCCATCAAATTCATAGGAGCCTCTCGGGCACCTCTATTCAGAGTGTGGAGGATCTCATGGACCGTAATAATCATCTCCGCCCTGGTAATATTGTCCAGGTGACTGGGCCGGCTGCTGTGGGCCGCCATGGTCCGCCAGTG
The DNA here is from genome assembly GCF_051989625.1 of Stigmatopora argus. Lineage (NCBI taxonomy): Eukaryota > Metazoa > Chordata > Actinopteri > Syngnathiformes > Syngnathidae > Stigmatopora > Stigmatopora argus. The sequence continues at coordinate 13,542,152 of NC_135402.1, forward strand.
GCTCGTCCTCCTCCGCGCGTAGGCCGCTGTTGCTGTAATGGGCCATACTGCTGTGCTTGGGTTGCCGTGGGAACAGTTTTGCCTTGCCTTGTTGGCCTTGTCATGAGTACCTTCTTCCCCGGCCACCAGAGAAAACCACGCCCATGACCACAGTGTCCACCACTTAACCGACCACCTCGGGCCCCACCATAGCTTGGAACATCTGGACGGATTGCTCTATCTTCTCCTGTTTAGAATTTCATACATAGGTTCCGGAATACCCTCGACAATAGCTGCTCCAATCATTCGTACCTGATGTCTCATGTCAAGCGCGCAGCTCTGTCCACTGATCCAGGCCAAAAACCTCCCCCGCCATGAACTTTCTACCCTCACCAGAGGGGGGGGGGTTAGTGCCACATCTCTAAGAAGGATCATATATCACGCCTCCTCCCTGAGGGCAAAGGGGAAAGGTACCTCCTCTCCCTGCACCAGGCCACGCCTCCAACTACTCATTCTCTCATTTCACTTTTTTTTTTTTTAAGTTCTGTCTTAGCTGTGACCTCACGGTCCTCCTTCCTTTTTCCTTTTTTTTCTTTCTTTTTTCTCAATGCTACGGACAAACGCTTTTGACCCGTACAATGTAAATTTCCTTTCAACGTACAAAATTGTTTCTCCAACTCACATTTAATTTAGCTTGTCTTTAAAAACCTGTACTTCTACATCTTCACATTCTCATCAATTAATTCCATTCCATTCTCATTCAGCATCTTTTTCCTTTCTTCCTTTCAAAACGCACACATGCACACATACACACACACACACACAAACACACTCCATTCTATCCCAGGCCCTCTCTCAACATTTCTTTTCCTTCTTAACTTTCTTACTTTCTATTCCACTAATTACCCTTTTCTTCATGCTTACCAAAATCTTTTCTATTCACAATTCCCTTTCTATGTTCAAACCTTCATCACCTTCACAAACCTTCACCAAACCTTCCACATCCTTCAAATTGGGACAGACACCATGCCTCTCAACCCATCGCGGCAGACAAAGGCAACCCCCACATTACGCATCCGCACATACACACACATCCTCTCAAAACGCACGCACACACACACACACACCACCAACTCTCCGATCTCCATTCTGCATTCCATTCGTCTGCTGAGACAACCTGAGAGGAACCCGAAACCACTATCAGACTTCTTATCATCGCCATCTTGAAATCCACCCGTGCATGTCCCAACCCCTTTTTTACGCAGAACAATTTTAGTTTTAGTTTTCACACACACCGCTTCCACACTGATACATAAATCCCAGATTTTAAACCGTATCGAGCCACGAGTAGTTCCACATTAGTGTAGTAGGTAAAATCCCGGATTTTATACCCTACTGTCCATCCCTTTTTTAAGCCACTAATGGACTACTCTACGTAGGTAAATCCCAGATTTTATACCCTACTAATGGAACTACTCTTAGTAGGTAAATCCCAGATTTTATACCCTACTAATGTCCACACTTACACCTTTAAGCCACTAATGGACTACTCTACGTAGGTAAATCCCAGATTTTATACCCTACTGTCCACCCTTACATTTTAAGACGTTCTGGTCCTCCTTCCTCTTATAATTTAGCGTTGTCAATGTGCAGAATTTGAAAAGGAATCTGCTTACCTTGTTTCACTGTGCACCCAAGAGGAAAGACGGTCGGACGCGTGTGGCTCCATTATCAGGTCGTCACCTGGTGTGAACGTGGGTCCCAGACCCGAGTCCCAGACTCTTGTGGCTCTTGCTACCTCAATCGCATCACAGTCGGGGATCACCAGAATTGTTGGGGTAATTTGATCTATAATTATATTAAAGTTAAGTTAATAATCTGACTCCAATTTATGACCTTACCCGACTGCCACTCATCCAACAATTTGCGCGCTTGTTCTGCAATAGAAAGGTACCAGGAAGCCGACATTTTCACACACGGGTGGATTTATTTCTAACACACAAATCTAAGACATAAGCCTGTGGTTCAGGTTCCTCTCAGTCCATCTTTCAGCGTCTCTGTTGCCACCAGTCGTCGTAGTTCTTCTCCTCCGAGTTGCCCAGGAACTTAGTTATAGTCCACAATATGCAAATGACACAACAACAAAGGCCTCCTGGCCATTGGTCTTTATTTCACGCCGAAGCTCCTCGCGGTTCCGCCCAGTTGTACTTTTCCACTCCAGGGCATCTGTAAAACATTCTACTGGTGCAACCCCCCATGGCATCTCCAAACATTTGAGTCCAACCCCCACATCCTGTCCAGTGACCTTCGCATTCCACAGGACATGTAGGGAGATCTAATGAACTCTCTTTAAGGTGTAAACTATTATTCCTTCAGCATGACCAAATTGAATCAGAACTCAGTGTGCGTTGTGTGACAAAGATGCAGGACTCTGTCCCTTTCTACTTTAAAAGTTTTAGGGTTTTTTTGTGTAATTTCCGATTTTCTACTGTCGACAATTTTAAGATCTAATGATATGTTAAGCAACGTGTTTATCAACCAGTTAAATTGTGCCATCCCGCCTATTCCAATCAAGATTTAATTCTGAGCATAAGGTGATGTTTGTGGGTTGATAATGCTATCGGTGGACATGCTAATGGTAAAAGCATAAAGCGCTTTAAGGCGCATGTATGTGATTTTCATTTCCTCTATTACATGGCTCCCGCACGCGAGCGGAAGGAAATGGGCCTTAAAACGCTTTATGCTTTTAGCATAGCATGTCCACGCACACGCACACACACACACACACAGAATATTCATTTAATCATTTTCCATTCCACTTATCTTCACAAGGGGAAGGGGATGTTGGAACCTATCCCAACCAGCTGTGGGCAGTAGGTGGGGGACACTTGGTTGCCAACCAATCCCAGGGCATACTGAGATGAACAAGGATTCACGCTCACACGCACACCCAGGGACGATTTATAGTCCTCAACCAGCCTCCCGGGGCGGCCCAGCGGGTGAGTGGTTAGCGAGTCGGCCTCACAGTGGGAAACCTTCAAATCCAGGTCGGTCCACCTGTGTGCAGTTTGCATGTCCTCCCCTGCGTGGTTTTTCTCCGGGTACTCCGGTTTCCTCCCACATTCCAAAGACATGCACGGTAGGCTGATTGGACACTCTAAAGTGACCCTTGGTGTGAGTGTGAATGGTTGTTTGTCTCCTTGGGCCCTGCGATTGGCTGGTCACGAATTCAGGGTGTCCTCCGCCTCTGGGATAGGTTGCTGCACCCCCCGCGACCCTAGTGAGGATAAAGCGGTTCAGAAAATGAGATGGGAGAACCAGCCTCCCATGCATGTTTTATGGATGTGGGAAAAATACAGAGCACAGGAGAACATATAAATTTAAAACAGGAATGTCATAACCCACCAGGGATTTAACACTATCAAATCTGTAAAGCAGACGTGGAAACCTGTTGACCACGGTGCGGCTAATATTAAGAAGATATTAAAATTAAACTAAATAAACAAACGAAAAACAATATTTATTCATAAAGCATGTTTTGATTTTGATTTTTTATAAACATTTTGAATAACTAATGATTATTCTCCAATTTGGATATTGACAAAGCGTACGCTGGTGTGTGGTTTCATGTGCATGGCAGGTGGCATCGCAGGCGGTATCGAGATCTGCATCACCTTCCCAACAGAGTACATCAAGACTCAGCTGCAGCTGGACGAGAAGGCCAACACCCCCAAGTACAATGGCATCGGTCAGCATCTTGACTTTTCCTCCAGTTATTCTCTGGCAACATGCTGAGAAGCCTTCTCAGGGGACTGTGTCAAACAGACCATGAGAAGTCATGGCGTCAGGGGGCTTTATCGGGGACTTAGCTCGCTGGTCTATGGCTTGGTTCCCAAAGCCACAGTCAGGTAAGGAAAGCAAGGCGTTCTCCAAACTCATATTTGATTTCTGCCAGTACCAATTTAATGATTCATATCTATGAATAAAACATCTTAAAAAATGTCACTAGAATATGCACAAAGCTGACTTAAATTTTACCTTATTTTTCACATCTGTCCTCACTTCTCATTCTCATTCAAATGAAGTTTCTGCTGAATGTGTCACTTGGGATATACTCTGACAGCCATTCCATCTTAAAAGTACCACATTTATTTTTTACTCTGGCTTGTTGAGGGGCTTTGCCACAGCCCGGTCGTTTTTCCATAGTTAGCTATATGCTAACTTGCAAAACACAAGCACTTACGCATAACGCAGCCAATCGATGTCGTTAATATTTACTCATGCCGCGGAATTAAACACACGTGACGCGAACCGCATCATATCATTGGCTGGACACAGTGTTAGTCATAGTTTTATCCGTATATATATATATATATATATATATATATATATATATATATATATATATATATATATATATATATATATATCAGTGGCGGGCCGTCAGGGCCTTCAAGGCCTTCTCTGCTGGCCTAAGAAATATCTGAATCATATTATATTTTGTCCATCAATACTTATTATTCCAAATGGTTTGTTAGCTTCCTTTCATTGCTTCCCCCCCCTGGTTGCACTGCTTCCAGATGTGTGTTTTCATATTGAAGCATTTAACCAATCACATTTCAGCCATTATTTGTTGCCAGATCAGATCTGCCTCAAAGCCTTCACAATAAGTTCTTGCGGGCTCTGCTGCATTAAACTAGACTGTTGCTTTTAACCAATCAGATTTCGAGTTGGCAACCCCACAATGATTTTTCATAGGCGTTAGCATTTTGCTGGCTGGGACATGCCATTGCTTTCACAAACTATGATTGGCTAGTAGGCGGGCCAAAGCAGTACCCGAGGCAGCCGAGATCGCAAACTCCACCCACAGTGGCCGACAGAAGCAAAAACAAATGGATTCTGTTTGCTCACAAAGCTATTTTCCAGACGGACTTTTCCAGAAAAAAATGGACATCATTAAGAAAGGGCGGTCAACTCCTCAGCTAGCAAGCCTGTTACAGCCGGGAAAATGGTGTGTGCGTGCCACTTTCAGTGTGTTAACTTAGCTGCACCATCAAATATATTGTTGTGTTGATTTAAAGCCATTTTCATTCAAAACGGACTATGCCGGAAATATGACAGGACAGGCTCGAATTTCATCATTAGCTTCGATGGCGATAGGAAAGAAGGAATAAAGAAAGGAGGATGGATATTGTGTAAAAATGATTTTTGGTGAGTAAAATATGGCTATATTCCTAAATAATATTTCAAATGTGCGCCAAGTTCTGATATCTGAAAAGCTCCAGTGTTTGTATTTAAGCTCCAGTGTTGGTATTTAATCACAAAATGCTGCTAGGAAGTGGATTTTACCCCAGTTTAATTTTTGGCGTTTCACCATTGACGTCCATCGCTGTCTTTTCCCGGGAAAAATCACCCCCCTGGCCTGGTTGTAATGTCTCAAAAGCTCCAGTATTTGTATTCAATCAATAAATGATGCTAGGAAGTGGATTTTACCTAATTTTAGTGCATTTATTGTCATTTCACGTATGGACGTATCGACGTTCATCGCTGTCTTTTTACCGGGGAAATTATACTCCGGACCCGGTTCTGATGTCTAAAAAGCTCCAGTATTTGTATTTAATCAATAAATGCTGTTTTCGGCTGGATTTTACCCCATTTTCGGGCAATGTTTGCCCGTACGCAATTGACGTTCATCGCTGTCTTTTCCCGGGAAAATCACCCCCTGGCCTGGTTTTAATGTCTGAAAAGCTCCAGTATTTGTATTTAATCATGAAATGCTGCTAGGAAGTGGATTTTACCCCATTTTTGTGCATTAATGTATTGATTATTTTTTATGAGTCGCAGCTGTAGCTGCAGTAGAGGTTTTAACATGGCAAGTGTGTGGCATGTTAAAGAGTATCGGTATTCGATTATTGATGCCTTAGCGCAGGGGTCACCAAACTACGGCCCGCGGGCCGGATACGGCCCGCCGGCACATTTGGACCGGCCCTCTGAACAATACCAGAGACGCTATCGGATTTTTTTTTTTTTGGGGGGGGGGGGGGGGGGGCTGCGGCCCGCCGGCACATTTGGACCGGCCCTCTGAACAATACCAGAGACGCTATCGGATTTTTTTTTCCTATTTGGCCTTGAAGACTGGGACGTTTTAATCTTGTGTTTGGTTCATTGCACCCCTGCTGAGCCCACAAATCATCCCAGTGAAGCGGGGCTTCGCATTGCTTCTTTGGTGACACGCGCGGGGAGAGTGTTTCCCTTTGATGCATGCGGGCACGTCCACCGTTGCATGCACGAGCAGTGTTACCGAGACATCTGGACGATCGCAGGTGAGGGCGGAGCCCTGGGACCATCGCGGACTATTCAAGCATATTAAAACTGCAACCTGTTTGAGAACGGAATAATGGCGAAAAAGTTAGGTGAGAGAAAAATTGATTCAGAATGCAGGGTATTTAACCTGGAGTGGACAAACGATTATTTTTTTGTTCAATGCAAAGAAAAGGCTGTTTGTCTCATTTGTCAAGAGATGGTGGCGGTATTCAAAGAATACAATCTTTGCCGACACTATGAATCCTGCCACAAAGACAAGTACGATAGATTGCAAGGCCAAATACGAGCAGACAAACTCTCAAAGCGAAAAAGTGGACTACTATCTCAGCAGAACCAGGCATCCGTTCGGGCCAGCTTTTGGGTTGCTAAATTGATAGCAAGCAGCGGTAAGCCTTTCACTGACGGAGAGTTTGTTAAGAAATGTATGGATACTGTCGCGGAGGAGGTGTGTCCCGAGAAGAAAGATGCATTTAATGCCGTAAGTCTGTCGGTGAGTACAATGACCAGACGCGTTGAAGAAATCGGGAGTAATGTATATGCCCAGCTGCAGCAGAAGACGAAATAATTTGACTTTTTTTCATTAGCACTGGATGAAAGCACGGACGTGCAAGACAAAGCGCAACTGCTCATTTTTATTCGTGGAGTTAGCGCAAACTTTGAGATTTGCGAGGATCTGGCAGCCCTCCAAAGTCTCAAAGGGACTACAACGGGAGAGGATATTTTTGACAAAGTGTGCCAAACCATGGAGAAGTTGGACCTGGACTGGTCAAAGCTAGCTAGCATCACGACTGACGGGGCTCCTAGCATGGTGGCCGAAACTCGCGGTCTAATAATGGGACGCATGAACCGGGAGTTGGAAAAAAGGGGTCTCACCGCCCCGCTACGAGTCCACTGCCAAATTCACCACCAAGCACTGTGCTGCAAAATGTTGACGTGGGATTCTGTAATGACGGTTGTGGTGTCGTGCATAAACTTAAGATTGTGCATGGCACAACAGAAAGTTAATGTTCCATGGCTTTTTTTTCTATGAAGAACCCAGAGAGAGTTATTTAGTTATTATTTATTTCATAAATAGTGTTATTTATTTCCTGTTTTTTCTGTGAAGAACTCAGAGAGGGTTATTTAGTTATTATTTATTTCATTAATAGTGTTATTATATGTTTCCTGACTTTTTTTCTGTAAAGAACCTGGAAAGGGTTATTTGGTTATGTGTGGCTTTCTGGAAAACAATAAAAAAAAAATAAGCTCCCCTACGATCGTCACACTTTTTCTGTTACAAACTGACACCGGCCCCCCATCAGAGAAGGGAAAAGTTATGTGGCCCTCACAAGAAAAAGTTTGGGGACCCCTGCCTTAGCACATAGCTTGAGGCACGGGAGATTTTTAGTCATAACAGTAAAAGTTGGATTGAAGAAACAACAACATATCACTGTTCTGATTATTTCTCCCTGTGTTTTAAGGTATGCTGGTTGTTGTAGAGACCGGTTGAGTTTGTGGTTTGCAATATACACTGTTTAGCGTGTGAGAAAGAAGATACTGTTTAGTAATGTTTATTTACTTTTGAATTGCGAGCGTGAATGTGCGAGTCTCGGGTCATGCACATGGATAGCATTTAGCACGCTACCTTCGGCCGCCATTACCGTTACCATTAACTGTGGAGTGTCTATGACGGTCGTAGCAAGGAAGTTATGTTATTGATATTTCATTGTTTGCCCTGTTGAGTAGTTGAGAAGTTGTAAAAAGAAAGGATAACACAAGTTATGACCGTATATTGAACAAGTGTAATTGTACATTATATTATGGGTTTTTTGTGTTGATAAAAGATAACAGTAAAAGTTGGATTGAAGAAATAACAACGTATCACTGTTCTGATTATTTCTCCCTGTGTTTTAAGATTAAATGCAGGGTGCAACAAATGCACGGCCCGCCACTGATATATATATATATATATATATATATATATATATATATATATGTATATATATATATGTATATATATATATATATATATATATATATATATATAGATATAGATATAGATATATATATATATATATATATATATATAGATATAGATATACACAGTGGTACCTCGTCATACGACCGCTCGTCATACAAAATTCTCGTCTTACGGCGGAAATTTCGATCGAATAATTCGCCCGTCATGCGATCAAAATTTCGTGATGCGACCAAGCCAGGTCTTTTTTGCATATCTTTCGTGTATAACAATATCTACGAGCACGGAACGATTAATTCAGACAAGTTTCTCCTAAGACCAGAAAACACACAACGCGCATGCGCGGGCAAAAAGAGGGCTTTCTGGGTAATGAAGTCTACTCGTGCACACAACACCCATAGGCAATGGCAACCTTTCTCAGAATAAAACTTCATTACCCACAATCAATACGTGGGTAAGCTCAATGTTGGATCTAATCGATAAACATTCAATAACTTCGAATTAGAGGAAGCACACAGAGTCGGCCATGATGAGTTTTATCTAGCTTCAGCTGAAGGAGGGAGTCAGAGCAGCCAGCGCCAGGAGCGCGTCTGACCTCCAGCCTGACTAGTTTGAACTCCCTGCATCCCCCCACAGGTCGACCAGTTTTATTGACAAAGGTCATGTGACATAGGTACAAACTTTAGGCGGGAAAATGTGAACAAAGAAAAGGGTGTGTCATGGTAAATGACGCGCCCCTAACTCATAGGTGTCACGGACGGAAATTTCCGCTAGGTCATGCAAAATTCTATTCCAGTGACTACACTAAATAAACCTATTGACTAATAAAAAGCATAAGAATACATTCCATACTCCACACTCAACTATTGTATTTCCTGTTAATCTTTCTAAGGAAAGAAGCTCCCGCGATCATTCTTTAAAGACTATTTCTCGTTGGTAAGTGGTCGTGCGTTATCCTATTGTGAGGACATTTGTGTGCATCATTTTGGGAATATTTTGAAGGCAATACAACAGCAAACAGTCCATCAATAGCGAACGTGAGGCTGGAAGCGTGGCAAACCGCCAACCCGGAAAACGAAGGTAACAAAAGATTACAACAAAATTAGAATTCAGTTTTGTGTAAAGTTACATTAAACGTATGTTTGAGTGTCTGTATATATTAATCCAAGTTAATTTAAATTTGTTTGTTCCGTTTACGAGTGCGTTGTCGTGGAAAAAAATTAACCCCCCCCCCACGCCCCCAAACGTCTCTGTCTACCGTCAGCGAAATCTGCCCAATTTTAGTTAGATTAAACACATTTTATTACTATTAAACCACTAGTTATGTGTTACTTTGTTAATAGATGGCGAATTAGAAGAAATAAAACATTTTTTCCAATCCAATATCCAGTTTTTGGTGTTTTTTCAGAGGGCTGGAACGAATTAATTTGTTTTCCATTAATTTCAATGGAAAACGTCCGCTCGAGTTACGAGAATCTCGTCATACGAGCTCAGTTCCGGAACGGATTAAGCTCGTATCTCGAGGTACCACTGTATGTATATATATATATATATATATATATATATATATATATATATATATAGATAGATAGATAGATAGATAGATAGATATACATATATATACATATATATACATATATATACATATATATATATATATATATATATGCATACATACAATGAGTATCAATGAGTATGTATGCAGAAGACTAATTAAGAAAAAATATGATTAAAAAGGCGCTAGAGATAGTGTCGACACCACGTGACGCTCCCATTGGTGCGTTTGGGACTTAGGTCTCTCACCAGCGGCTCCGATATTTTACCACACAGGTTAGCGGAGAGCCATATACACCCATCAAATGAGCCACATATGGCTCCCGAGCCATAGGTTCCTTACACCTGCGCTAAACTAAATTTATTTTGACGTCTATGAATGAAATTCAAGAAACAATACGTATCTTGCATAAAACGTGAAAAAAACTCACTTGTGCTTGTCACTGCTTGCTTAGGGCGTCGCCATCTTACCTACGGCGCCACCGTCTTATCTGGTTAAACGTTTTCTCACTGGCCAGACGTGAGTAGCCTTGATTTTGAAATAAAACTAAATTCCACAGATTTTTTTTTCGTTTTATTTCTTGTTCGAAAGTGAGAACTATTGCAGTAATATGAACCATCGAAAGAATCAAGATATTTTATCATTAGAAGCAATATGGCTGCCACAACATCATAAACTTCTGGTCAGAAAAATGCCATTTCTATCATTAAAAAGCATCAGGTTCTCACCAAGACAGATTTATTTCTTTTTAAAAATTGAATAATTTGATATTTTGCATTTACAAAGATAGGCATATTAACTCCCCCATGATTTTGACCCTAATAATGTGTTTTTGGTATACGTATACAGTGTGTCAGAAATCCGTGTGATGATTTTTCTTAAGATTTTCCCTTCAAAGTAACACATTTGCAGTCCCTATTAAAACCATGAATATGGAGGTGAAAAATGTGAATCAGGGGTCGGCTTGTATGCAAGAAATTGTAAAATTCAACAATTTTAAGGCAATTTTAAGGGTGCGGCTTATAAGTGACTAAATACTGTACATGTTTCAGACGCGCGAGTAAGCCAACAATATATTTTTTATTTCAGGCTTGGATCTTGCACCCAAAGGTTAGCGAAACAGCTCTTTGTACATTAGAACCGAGCCCAGGGAAGTGAATTCCTCGGTAAAATGTCGCGATGATGTCGCGATAAGGCAAAAAAAAGTCTATATACGACCATTCGCCAAACGGCTCAAAATGCGTTTAATGATTAAATACAAATACTAGTATTGTATATACAAATACTAGTATTTGTATTTAATCATTAAACGCTGTTTTTGGCTGGATTTGACCGAATTTGAGAGCATTTTGAGCCGTTTGGTGAACGGCCCTGTTCTTAAAATGGCCGACAACCGACGACGTCTAGCTCCGTTGCCTCACAACGCGCATCGGATATCTAGTCTGTATACACAATACCTATGGGAATACCAAGCAAAAAAAAGGAAAACGACGAAGAATTAGTGAACTTCCTTTGTCTTCTTTTAAATAAAATACTAGTGTAAAATACAATACTAGTATTGTATATACAAATACTAGTATTTGTATTTAATCATTAAACGCTGTTTTCGGCTGGATTTGACCGAATTTGAGAGCATTTTGACCCGTTTGGCGAATGGTCGTATATAGACGTTTTTTTGCCTTATCGCGACATCATCGCAACATTTTACCAAGGAATTCACTTCCCTGGGCTCGGTTCTAATGTCCAAAGAGCTCCAGTATTTGTATTTGATCATTAAATGCTGTTTTAGGATGTATTTAACCTAATTGCTGTCATTTCACGGCTCGGTTCTGCTACATCTGCCCGCCCAAGAGTGCTTATTCCCGGGCTGACATGCCCGCCCAAGAGTGCTTATTCCCAGGCTGCCATTGACGGTAGACTAATAAATTGAGAGTGATGAGCGGCAAAGGGAAATGAATCATTGATTTTTACTATAATTTGGACAACGCCGGCAGCGGGCCCGGATTAAAAATCCTAACGGGCCGTATATGGCCCACGGGCCGAGGTTGAAAAACTTGTACACACACGATCCGGGGGCGGGGCGAGCGCGTGAATCCCGTTTCCGCGAAACTTCCGTTCGGCCGAATGACCGTTCGGTGGAACGTCCATTCGGCGACCTATTCATCTGTCAAACGTCCGTCGGCGAAACGTCTTTAGGCGAATCATCCGAGTACCAAAAGGACTTGTAAAGAAAATAGACATACCTAATTGGATAGGTAAAACGGCTTCTAAAGAACAGAGACATAATCGCATAGGTGAAAGCGGCTTTAAAATCTTCAAGTAGGAATTTCTTTGGTTGTTCAAAAAAATCCAGTTTTATCCTAGAATAACAGGAGTTTGTTACTGGCTTGTTTTCTGTTCAAATGCTTTAAGTTTGATGATTATTACAACTGCTACAGAAATCAAGCACCTCGGATAAGTGGATGGCTTCGTCTATCTTAGTCGGTTTTCCAGACCATGTTGAGTAACTTCACCACTTCCTCATAGATGATGAAGACGATGGCTACATCCAAGCACACCCGACCCAGACGAGGCATGGTTCCTTTGTAGAATCTGGAGAATTGCAGAAAGAAAGTGAGCCAGTTTGCTCAGTCCCAGCTAAAAGCAGACTTGTTACAGTTAACGTCACCGCCTGGTTTATAGGAACAGTAAATTAAATTCCTTTGGTTTTAGTGTGTATTGATAACACTTGGGTTTCAGATAAAAAGATGAAAATGACACAAGAACAAAATTCCAGCTTTTACTTTGTCAGTTTTACTTAGAGATGTGTTGAAATGGAACTTTTACCTTTTCTTTGAACACATCAACTTTTCCAGTGAGCAAAAGTATTGGAAAATATATTTTTAAAGTTTTCTTAAAGGGAAAAACATGTAACATTTGGTGGCATAACCCTTACTTGCACTGCAACAGAATAAAGCCTGTAACCCATTAACTTCATCAGGGTGTTGCATTTATCATTAGAAATAATCCTTTACTGCACCCTGTCACTGGTTACATCATTTTTTGCATTATTTTTACTGGTCTAAAAATATAGTAACCCCTCAAATTTCGTGGATAATGTAGAGCAGACATGACCGCGATAATCGAAAAAATGCCAAGTAGGATCACCCCTATTATTACTACAATATATGTTTTCACGTCTATACAAAAAATACAAGTACACAAGTACAATTTTTCAAGAGGTGTATTTATTAATTACAGATATAATCATATGAAGAGACTAATGTATTAATATCTAAATATAATTTAGAAATTTAAAAAAATGTTTTTCAGACCTGACTTGCGAGCAAGGGGAATTCGGGTAAAGGGGAGGCGCAGAGATTCCTCTAGGTGTAATTATGTTTGTCATAAAAATGAATTAATAAAATAAGACCGAAAGGAAGTTTTATTAAGGAAATGAGAATATGTAGAAATATATAATAAACAAGGCAAATGTGAGTTCTTTTTTACGTCTTTTTATTATACATTTGCCCTCAATGAAGAATAAGCTTGGCCTTGCTATTAAAGAACGCTTTGCTCCTGAAAGTAGTCGCGCTCAAGTCAAGCCAACCTGTAGTGAGTCTTTGCGAATTCTGGACATTATATTTTTCACCCACTCAGCCATGCCTCCGCTGTTTTACACAAAGGATCAGCTGTTAGCGCTACGCAACACCTGGATTCCCCTGGACCTGGACCTCCCCGCGGAGTTAAAGAGGAAGAGAAGAGGACGCAGAGCTGGACAAAAATGTCAGGAGAGAAAGCGACGCTTCAGACCCAGCATTCCATCTATTGTTATGGGGAACGTAAGATCTCTCCCCAATAAGATGGAAGAGCTAACGGCGCTGACCAAACAACAACGACAATATCGGAAAATCTGCATTATGTGCTTCACGGAGACCTGGCTGAATGAACTAATTCCGTACTCACTCGTCTCCTTGGATGGCTTTCAGCTGGTGAGGGCGGACAGGGATGCTGAGGAGAGCGGTAGGAAGAAAGGCGGGGGACTAGCTGTTTTTATTAATAGTAGATGGTGCAGCCCCGGGCATATTACTGTGAGGGAGCAACTCTGCACTCGAGATATCAAGCTAGTAGCTGTTAGCATCAGGCCGTTTTACATCCCCCGGGAGTTCTCGCACGTTATCGTAATAACTGCGTATATACGTCCCTCGGCCGATGCGGTAGTCGCCCGCGAGCTGCTTCACGCCACTGTGTCCCGGCTGCAAACGTCACACCCCCAGTCTCTCCTTCTTAAATCTGGTGATTTTAACCATGCTCCCTTGGCTTCTACTTTCCCCACCTTCACTCAGTATGTGAAGTGCCACACCAGGGAACAAAAAACTCTGGACCTGCTGTATGCCAACACAAAGGAGGCATACAGCTCAGTCACCCTCCCCCCACTGGGCTGCTCAGATCACAACCTGGTCCATCTGATCCCCACCTACATCCCTATGGTGAGGAAAATAAAACCTACCACGAGGATCATACAAAGATGGACCGAGGAGACCAGCATGGTACTGAGGGACTGTTTTGAGACCACTGACTAGGAGGTGCTGTGCAATTCACATGGTAAAGACATTGACAGCTTGACCCACTGCATCACAGATTATATTAACTTCTGTGTTGAGAACATTGTACCCTCCAAGAAGGTCCGTTGTTTCTCCAACAACAAGCCGTGGGTCACCAGGGATCTAAGGGCCATCCTGAACAAGAAGAATAGGGCTTTTAGGTCTGGGGAGAAAGAGAGTCTGAAAATGGTCCAGAAGGAGCTGAAGAGAGAGATAAGGAAGGGAAAGACCATCTACAGGAGGAAGCTGGAGAACCAACTCCAGAGAGGCAACACCAAAGAGGTCTGGAGGAGCTTGAGGACCATTTCGGGCCATGGAGGGAACAGTGAGAGAGACCCGGAGTCCGGCGGCAGGGAGTGGGCCAATTAACTGAATCAGTTCTTTAACAGATTCAGTCAGGCCCCCACTCCCCTGACCCCCCAGACCAGAAGCAACGCAAAGCACACTACTTTTGTGTTCTCCACGCACAGCTGACATATGGAGCGCACAAAATAAAATCCAACCTGAATTGTAAAAAAAAATGAACAAATTACAATTTCTTCTGTGCCATTTTGCAACACAACTCCAAGAGTGGCAGCCTGTCAGAAAATGCACCGCCCGCCACTGATATATATATATATATATATATATATATATATATATATATATATATATATATATATATATATATATATATATATATATATATACAATGAGAGTCTAATTAAGAAAAATAGGATTAAAAAGTGAAATCGCGATAGCCGAGAGATTACTGTAGATTATTTCCTATACGTCACACTCAGGGATGGTAAGGTGGTCACGTGGTGTGCTGGTAAAGTGCGGAAGACGGATGGTAAGATTCGCTCTCGTAAGATTTCTGCCAAGTGGAGAAGAAAAAGAAACCAGAAGATAAGACGGTAGCCCAATTTTTTTGTTTGGTTTTCCGCTTCGGTATCGACACATTAAAACCAAAATATTTAACTCGCGAAGGTAAAGCGGAAGATGGCTCGCCAGAAAGTACACTTCACCTCGCCTCGCGCTGAGTAAAATAATAAAACCGGTCAAACCAAAGACGACTAGTATAGTTGGCGACGAAAGTTAAGTACTGCGTTTACCTCTATTATTTATTTTTGTTTCGTCAATGCTTGCGTGCCCATCTTTTTTTAATATCCCGGACGTAAATTGTTGCTGGAACTCCAAACAATTTGTTTTTTCATACCGGAGAAGGAAAACTCGGAGACTTATTTTTACTTTTTTGAGAATAGAGCTGATTACAATGTATTCAATACCGATAAGGCTTCGATAAAGAATCTCATTGTCCAAGCTGCTTATTCTTACAAGGGTCGTGGGAGGGTAGCAGCTCTTTCCAAGCCATGGGCAGAAGAGCTGGGGAACCGTACCAACCATCCTATCACGCATGTTCTGGGGATGTGGAGGGAAACCTAAGTACCCGGTGAAAACGCATGCTGGCCCGGGGAAAACCTGCAAACTCAGTCTTATCGATGCTTGTTTAATGCAGCAGAGCCTGCAGAACTGATTGTGAAGGCCCTGAGGCAGATTTCTGACCCTGGCAACAAAAAATGGCTGGAATGTGATTGGTTAAATGCTTCAATATGAAAACACACATCTGGAAGCAGTGCAACCAGGGGGGAAAGCAATGAAAGGAAGCTAACAGACAATTTGGAATTATTTAATTAATATTCATGGACAAAATATAATTAACATCAGTCTATGATTCAGATATTTCTTAGGCCAGCAGAGAAGTCATTGAAGGCCCCAATGGCACACCACTGATATATATTTATATCCCCCCACGCACACAACACATTTTCGTAAGTATACAATGAATTTGCATGAATCGTTTAATGGTCTTTAATCCTGGCCCCTAAATCCTTTAAAAAATGTAAAAGTACCGATTTTGTATTATTTATATATATATATATATATATATATATATATGAATAAAGAAAAATATTTATTAGGCCATTAAAATGAATACCAAATGCAGTCCTTTTTCGTTGGGGAGGAATTGCAAGTGGCAGCTGAGTAAATATACTTATAAACCACCTAAACACATGAATTAAAAGCTTGAAAATGAAAATATGTTATGCACCTTTAAAGCTGGGCGATATGACAAAAATGTTATTACAATAAAAAAATATCAGTCGATATTGATCATTATCACGATAACTCATTTGTTTCAAATTTGAAATTTCAAACTTCTGTGAATAAGTATATAAATTAGCGTATTTACTCGCATATAAGCCGCATCCTTAAAATTGCCTTAAAATGTTTGAATTTTACAATTTCTTGCATATTAGCCACCACCCTGATTCCCAATTTTCACCTCGGTGTTCATGGTTTTAATAGGGAGTACAAATGTATTACTTTGAAGGGAAAATCTTAAGAAGAATCATCACAAGTGGTATTTCTGAGAAACTGTATGAATCAAAAGCATATAATTAGGGTCAATATCATACGTTAATATGCCTGTCTTTGTAAATGCAAAATATCAAATTATTCAATTTTTTAGCATACCTATGTTATGCTAGCGTATGTTAGGCTTGGCACAAGCGTGTTTTTTTTTAAGACAGCTCGAGTAAAACTGAGTTTGATAATGCTTTATTGAGGTCAGAGGTACACCCTGATATAAAGAGTTTGATGTTTAACATGTTAGGATCCACAAGCCAACTTTGGCAAAGGCTCGAACAGTGTTGGCCGGCACTTGAGCACAGTCATCCACAATCCATTGTAACTCGCGAGCCTTTGACTCACCTCACTGTTATATCGGCATCGACAATTCATTCCAAATCGTCACGTAACTCGTGCGACGCTGCCTGCCCTAACTACAATGTTGGCTATCCGTTAGCAAAGCTGTTAAGTTGTTCGATCCATGGCTTCATTCCCTTTTCCAAGCATTCACACCCGTATTGTGTTGTCATTCACGCCAGGCATTTCCTCTGTTTAGCGCTGATATTCTGTTTCTTTAAGTATGAGAGTGTTTTGAGGGTTAAAAGCACTGCAAGCACACGGAAGTCAAAGTCCCCTGGGATGTTTTGAATGAATTTACTGTAATGCTTGGAATGCGTGGGTGAACGTCCGCTGGGTTGATCGCAATAAGTAGCGTGCCGGCAAGAAATAACACCAGTAACTCAAGCGGTCAGGGCCATGCTAAAATTGAGTGTAGGGCACAGACAAAATGCACCGACCATTTTAGAGAAAAATTTAGACTTTTTTTGCGCCCTATAGGTGTGAAAATACGGTACCTCACATATAGCCATTTAAAAAAAAGAGTTAGATGAAATTAACCCATTTTAACCCAAGATAAGTTTTAGAATTTTATAACATTTTCAAAACATTGATATAAAATGGGGAAACACCTTTGTCAAGTAAGAAAAATATTACAGGCTGTCCTCTAATGAGGACCCTAGGTTAAGGACATTTTCAATAAAGCTGCTCTTTTTGCACAGATATTTACAAGGCATTTAAAAAAAAAAAGAAAACACCAGGGAGAATTCACTTGGATCTCTTAGCAGATAGGCTCTGTGTTTTCTTGCATCTCATAATCTCTCATTTTGGCCATGTAATTGTCTTTTGGCGTCCATGCTCCGTGTTAGCCTTTATTGCAAACCAAGCTAAAACATTTTCTGATCATCCTCTTCTTCTCCTGAGCGTGGTCTGGAACTAGTGTTCCTGTCGTAACAGCGCCACCTTTCTCTTTGTCGTCCTATGGTGTAATTGCAGTTTAAAATTATCGATTTTTTAAATCTAGTTATCTTGTCTGTTTTCATTATTGTTGACAAAAATGATTTCACGATAATTATCGTTTTATCGCCCACCTCTATGCACACTGAAAACTGAAGAAAAACAACATGAAGAACGCGAGGGTCAAAGGCACACGAATCAGGAACTCACTGCTGATCAGCCGTAGTCCTGGAGAAGATTAAAAAGTGCAGGAAAAGAGGCCTGCACAAGCTCGCGCTTTTCTAGAGTGTGTCAACATCGGTTCTGGCATTATGGACACACAGCTTCCTGGTCCCGAATAGGGAAGCCAGCGAGGGTTTGGGAGATAGTCAATGGGAAAGCAACTCTAGCATGTCTACTATTAAAAAAGGAATACGCGATACAGGAAATGTACTTACATTTTAGTTGATATTTGATTTTGTTTTCTATTTTGGAACTTGGACAGTTTTTTGTAACCTTGAACAAAGGCTTTTCCCTTTTAATGGTGTCCGTACCTTGTATATTTCTTATGTGGGAGCATTCGTAATTAGAGGTACCTCCTTTATTTGAAATTGACAATAATATTGCAAATCGGCAAAATGTCGCCCACTTAAATTTTTTCACTGCTACAGGCCTAATTTCACTGTCTCCAGAATCAGTCATTCTTGAACTGAATTTAAACCAAAAAAATCAATGTGCAGGTTTCAATTGGTATAACTTGTTAGGAGACCATTACTGTCTGGCACTAACTGTGAATACGATCACATCAGAACATTATGAGGCGGATTCTCCTATTTTCTGGGTTTGCAGTGCTCCTTCATGGAGATTTTGGTCAGACAATCTTGCTCACACGCCGCTGGTGGCTGCCACCCCATTTCGGGCAGGCTCTTGCTTTCACCTGGAGTGAGCCGTTTTGGGCTTGCTCTGTGCTTCCCAGTCGTTTACTACCCCGCTGCGGCCAGCTCTAAAGTCCCTGTACAGTGGGCTAACCTCAGTTCTGGCATCATGGAAACACAACTATGTCCTGGCCAGTGGAGGCCAGGGAGGCAGATCCCCGCCCAACGTCCTTCATGTTACCTGACCCTGAAGTTATTACACAGAAGGGATTGTGTGTCGTGCTACCGCAAGTTCATAGTCCTGATGGCTGTGGGAAAAAACTGTCCTTAAGCCTATTTTGTCCATGCTTTGTGAGACCTGTAGTGTCTGCCAGAGGGCAGCAGCTGGAACAGGTTGTGACTAGGGTGGTATGGGTCCCCGACAATGTTCCCGGCTCTGCTGAGGTAGCGAGGGCAGAGAGCAGCGGATGATCTTCTGGGCAGTGTTGATCACTCTCTGCATGGCCTATTTGTCTGCTGCCGTGCTTCCAGCGTACCACACTAATGCAGTATGTCAGGATGCTCCACAGTGGCTCTATAGAAGGTTACCAGAAGCTTAGTTTCCAAGTTGTTCCTCCTGAGTACCCTCAGGAAATGGAGTCGTTTCTGGCCCTTCTTCACCACTGCCGTGGTGTTGGTAGATCAGGAGAGCTTATCCGTGACGTGGACCCCTAGGAATTTGAAGGACCGGACCCTGTCTACGCATACTCCATTTATGAGGAGTGGGGCCAGATCTGTGCTGCGTTTGCGAAAGTCCAGGATTATTTCTTTAGTTTTCGTGGTGTTCAGTGTGAGATTGTTCACCAAACACCACAAAGACAGTTTGTTGACCTCATCTCTGTAGGCCGACTCATCCCCTCCTGAGATGAGTCCGACCACAGTGGTGTCATCGGCAAATTTGATGATGGAGTTAGAGTGGTGGGTCGGTGTACAGTCGTATGTGTACAGGGAGTGCAGAAGAGGACTCAGTACACAGACTTGAGGGGAGCCAGTGCTCAGTGTAATGGAGGAAGAGAGGTGGGGACCAAGTCTATCAGTTTATGGTCAGTTGGTTAAGAAGTTCTTTATCCAGCAGCAGATGGAAGAGGATAGTCCAAGGTGGGAAAGTTTGTCAGCCAGAATTTCCGGTATTATAGTGTTGAAGGCTGAGCTATAGTCAATGAAAAGCATCCTCACATAGTTCCCATGGTGCTCCAGTTGGCTCAGTGCTGCGTGAAGAGCTACAGCAATGGCGTCCTCAGTGGACCTATTTGCTCTACAAGCAAATTGGTGAGGGTCAACTGAGGGAGGGATTGTATCCCTGATATGGCGGGCGACCAACTTTTCAAAGCACTTCATGATCACAGGCGTAAGTGCAACAGGCCTATTATCATTCAGGCTGTCAATGGTTGGCTTTTTAGGGACGGATAATGGTGGCAGATTTCAGGCAGGATGGAATGATGGATTGTTGCAGGGAACAATTGAAAATATTTGTGAAAACACCAGTCAGCTGGTCAGCACAGGCTTTGAGCACCTTCCCAGGTACTCCGTCGGGGCTAGCAGCCTTCCTGGTGTTCATAGTCCACATTACCTGTCTCACTTCATGTTCCTGAAGCTCCAGTGTACTGCTGCAGGGTGGTGGTGGATGTGTTGAGACTGGGTCTGATTTGTCAGTTTCAAAGCGGGCAAAGAAACGGTTCAGTTCCTCTGCTAGTGGGGCATCTGCGTTAACAGACACATTATTGTCATTGTAATTGGTAATGTGTCGTATTCCCTGCCACATCTTCTTTGGTTTATTTCCTGTGAAGTGCTCCTCAATTTTATATGCAGCCTTGGCCTTTTTAATGCCTCTCTTCAGCTCTGCTGTGACAGCGCTGTATTGTACCTTGTCCCCCGACCTGAAGGCGATATTACGGTATTTGATGAGTGCCTGTGTCTCACTGGTCATCCAGGGTTTTTGTTTAGGAAAAACCCGTATCCGTTTATTAACAGTGCCGTTGTCCGTGCAGTTTTTGATGTAGGAAAGTACAGTGTCCGTGTAGTCCTGGAGTTTGTGGTGCTCAAAAAGTTTCCAAATGGTGCGGGAAAAACAGTCCTGCAGCTGAGACATGGGCCATGTTTTTATTATCTTTATTTGTGGCCTTGTTAGCCTCCGGAGTGGGGTGTATGAGGGGGTGAGGGACAGGCAGAGATGGTCGGATCTAGCAAGGTGAGGGAGGGGTGTGGCTCTATAAGCATGTTTGATGTTAGAATAAAAATGGTCTAGAGTTGTATCTCCTCTGGTGTGACACTTCACGCACTGGGTAAACTTAGGCAGAACAGTCTTTAAACATGCTTTTTTGAAGTCACCAGCGACAATAAAGACTCCATCGGGTTGGTCAAGCTGCTGTTTGTTTACAGTCGCTAGCAGGAGGCTAAGTGCCGTGCTAACGGTAGCATCCGGTGGGATGTAAACAGCCATTACAATGACAATCGTTAGCTCTCTAGGTAGATAGAGGGGCCTGGACCGTACTGCTAAGAGCTCTAAATCAGGGCAGCAATGAGTGTTAATGATCCTACTGTTGCAGCACCAGTCATTGTGTATATACACGCAACGTCCCACCCTTGCTTTTCCCTGATTCTTTCGAACGGTCATGTCGATGTAGCATACGGCTGGCTAACGACACCGCGGTGGCGGGGATTTGCGGGTATAGCCACGTTCCCTGATGAAAATAATGTTGCAGGTCCTGACAAAGCTTTTGGTAGCAAACTGAAGTTCCAATTCGTCCATTTTGTGGGTGATGGATCTGGCGTTGGTCAAGAAGATACTCGAAGCTGTGGTCTGTGTGGTTGTTTACTTAGCTTAGCAGCTAGGCCCGCCCGGCATCCGCGCTTTTGCTTTTTTTCCCTTTGCCGCCTGCGTCGTGCTCTGAGTGGGCTGACTATCCACGGAGGTCCCGGTGGTCTCGAGATGTCCTCGGGGATATTGTAGGTTCGTTGGTAATCTGTTGTGATGGATATATCACATCTCCTCCCAAGGCTAATTAAATCCTGGCGACTGTACGAGAAAACAAAACACAAAACTGGAGAGCAGAGAGCCGCTGCACCCGTGCGCGCCGCCATCTTGGAATAAAAGCGAGACATGATGACAGTGATGCTAAAACGCGTAGCACGCCATTGCGGCGTAATCTACCGAGCATTTTTCCAAGAAAGATGAAGCAAACATTCGGAAGATGACAACAATATCCTTTTCCGAGGACATTAAGCGAGTGGTAACCTATGAATAAAAAAATGAACCAACATTATGAGGGATTTAAGCTGTAGATACGGCCGTGAAGCTGGCATGACGACACATCTGCAGATCTTCAATATGGAACGCAGTTTGCATTCGTCTTGACAGTGTCAGGTCCTTGTTCAAAAGCATATTTGTACAAGAAAATAAACTTAATTCGCCAAAAACGTTTCCCAGAAAAAAAGCTCCTCGTGCTACCCCTGCGGCGCCTCCTGAAGATTCCATCGATGATCTAATGCAGGGGTGTCAAACTGATTCCGCGGAGGGCCGCAGTGGGTCCTGGTCTTCGTTCCAACCGATCCAGTGTCGACATTTTTAACCAATCAGGTGTCTTCTAAAATAAGTAGCACCTGACTTTAATTAACTGATTACACTTGCAAAATGTATCCTCTTGTTGAGTTGGAATGAAAACCTGCACCCACTGCGGTCCTTTGAGGACCGGTTTGACACCCCTGATCTAATGCCTCTCGGATCTGACGAAGAAGACTTGGACTAAAGCGCACGATAACCTTTTTTTTAAAATCAAGCAGAGATGAACTATTTTCACTGTGAGCAGAGTGCTTAAAGTATTTAAAAAATATGTATATTCTATATTTAGATATTTGCATGTATATTTTCATATGCCTATAACTGTAATATTTAATAAATACACGTCTTGATAATTGCTCAGTGGTACCTCGAGATACGAGCTTAATTCGTACCGGGACTGAGCTCCATTGAAATGAACTAAAAACAAATTAATTTGTTCCAACCCTCTGAAAAAACACCAATAGCAGGATATCGGAATTGGAAAAAAATGTTTTATTTGTCCTAATTCGCCATTGTTAGACTTAAAGTTGTAGCTTCTGACTCCAATTCCTGAATCTGTCTCATCCCGTCTAACAATTGTGCGTGTTCAGCATCGAAGGAAGAGACCAGGGCTTCTCGAGTTACTCCACAGATGATTCATTCCTAATATTGATCCTTACAGAGCTCCGGGCCCCTTTTCCCGAACATAAACCAGCTGAGCGTCGCCGTGCATCAGTGGAGGATTAAAGAGACAGAAGTCCAAACCCGCGTTTGCCCAGTTATAGTATAACAAAAATGAATATTCATTCGCTGACACAACTGTCTTGAAGGGTGCCTCTTTTGGATTTTCAGCTGTGCATTGTTCCTTATCTCCCTCCGCTCCGCTCGGCCTTGAGGCTCATCTCCGCTTGGCTCGGCCTTGAGGCTCCTCTCCGGTCGCCTCCTTATCTCTGCTGGCTATAATTCCCTCACAAGGATTTTGGACAGAGAGCTTTTGTTTATTGTACAAGCATTTATAGGGGAACCTTCCGTTTGCGTGGTAATCGAGTTAAAAACAGTTGTTTAATCATACAATAATAATATATAAAGATGAAGTAGCTGTAATAAAATATATGAGTAAAATATGTCATAGTCTTCATTAGATTATATGGTTAAAATATGTTATAGTCTTCACACGTCATCATTAGATTATATGGTTAAAATATGTTATAGTCTTCACCATCTATTAACAAAGTATCAAATAACTAGTGGTTTAATAGTATACTAAAATGTGTTTAATAGAACTAAAATTAGACGGATTTCACGGAGGGTAGAGAGAGAGGGACAGAGAGGGGGGCGAGCACCAGTGAATCGTAGTATAACAAATTTAAATGAACTTGGATTACGATGCAGACACACTCAAAAATAAATTTAATCTAACCCTACACTAAACTTAATTCTAATTTTAGATTACATTTTTATACCTTTCTTCACCCGGCCGGGTTGGCTCTGTTTGCCTTGCCTCCACCCTGAGTTTCAGATGCAACCTATTGATGGTAGTTTGCTTTTGTATTCCCTTCAAAATATTCCAAAAATTATGCACACAAATGTCCTCACAATAGGATAGCGTACGGCCACTTGTCAACAAGTAGTATATATAACTCGTATATCGCCTTGCCATTCGCAATGACTAACGGGGAAAAAAACACTGAAAAAATGCAACGCTCCGCCCAGTGCTCGCAGAGACATTACAAAGAGGGAGTTGCGACCACAGAGACATAACACAAGGGAGTTGCGGGGAGAGAGACGGTGGCCATGATGTTGTTATGAGCAGCATCTCGCGTCCGCGGTCTGCTCGTATATCAAAATTTGTCTCGTATCTCAAGATAAATATTTGCCCGAAATTTTACTCGTATCTCGAATTTCTCGTATGTCGGGCCACTTGTATGTCGAGGTACCACTGTACTTGTATTTTTCTATAGGCGCGAAAACGTAGTGTGGTATGTAGTAATAAATCGTGATCTCTGGAGTTTTTTGGTGTTTATTTATTATCACTTAGACTTTTAAAACCCTCGCTGTTCTATTATTTACCTCCCAAAGATAGACACTGCCCTACAGTGGCTAGTAATATAATCTCAAATTGTGACTAGCACATTTCATCAAAGATGAAGTTTCCTACCACCTCCCCAAAACATGCAGTGTAGGCTGGTTGAACACACAATTCATCATAGGTATGACTGTGGGCATAAATGGTTGTCCATCTCCTTGTGCTCAGGGATTCAGGGTTTCTCTCGCCTGTTGCCGTAGTTAGCTGGGATAGGCTCCACCACTGCAACCCTTTGAGGATAACTGGTTCATGAATAAAAATAAAATCTTTAAATATTATTTTTGATTAAGGCGGCCCAGTAGATGAGTGGTTAGCGTGTCAGCCTCACAGCTCTGGGGTCCTGGGTTTAAATCCAGGTTGGTCCTCCTGTGTGGAGTTTGCATGTTCTTCCCGTGCCTCCAGTTACTCTGTTTTCATTCCACATTCCAAAAAACATATATTGTAGGCTAATTGGACACTCTGAATTGCACTTAGGTATGGGTGTGAGTGTGCATGGTTGTCTGTCTCCTTGTGACCAGCGATTGGCTGGCTACCGATTCAGGGTGTCCCCTGCCTCTGCCCTGGACTCAGCTGGGATAGGCTCCAGGACCCCCCACAACCTTAATGATGATGAAGCGGTTCAGAAAATGAATGAATGAATAAGACGGGCAAAAAGGTTTTTGGACTATTTTGATGTCTCAAAACGATTACTTGACCATCAAAGATGTTGTGGATTAATTTGATCATAAATTATGTGTGAACTAGTGGATTCATTTTGACAGCCCTATTTACAAAAATCAAATAATTTATTAAAATTTTTGTTGATTACATACACGTGAATATATATTGATTATAGATGCCCGATCTATATGGACTACGAAGAGCAGTCAAAATGGATCAGAGGTCTGTTGCTGTCAATAGCACTGAATGAGTTTAACGCAAATTTTTGTGGTGCACTTATTGTTTTAGGCGATCGTCAGATCACCGCAGCTCGTCAATGTAAGTGTTGCAGTGTCTGCATATCAGCGAGGTATTTGACAGCATTTTCTATTTTTGAAACTCGTCCTCATCTGGTGTTCCAACGAGCCCTCCACAGCACATCCCTGCGTCCCCTCCCGGTTGCCGGGAGACACGCTGGGGATGCGGCTAGTGGCAGGATTCTGTGTGACTTCTGGTTTGTGGGTCTGGGTCTCACTTTGCACTGTCTTCTGTACACTTTTTGTGTAATGGTGCTGCTGTAGTTTGGGTTACCATAACTAAGCGTAGATTTCTAAAAAGACTACACGCCCTTGTGCCTTTGCTTGTGCGCATTAGGCATTAGGATTGCCACAATAAATTGGCAACCCAACATTTTATGTCTGTGTGATGTTTGTCATTTTGCATGGGTTTTCCCATGTCAGGGCCCCCCATCATCCTGATGTTCCATGACGAAGAGCACCCGGGTCGCAGCGAACATGACGACCAGACGCCGCACTACGACCAAGTGCCGGCCGACACACTGCCTCGAGCCGAGCCTTACGAGCCTCACCCTCTGAGCTCGGCGGATTACTTGGGGCTCAGTGCCGACCCGCTACCACCGCCACCTCTACCCAATCTGCCTCCTATTGGACCCAACTACCACAGCCACGGGTAGGTTCATTTCATTGCTCTGCCTATTATCGGGCACTATTTTTATTTTTTGTTTATTTAATGTAGTTTTCAAAAGAATGAAATGGAGAGGAAGAGTATTGCTTTTTTTTCTTTACTCATTGACTGCCATTGATGGTGATACTTGTCCAATTCATTTAAGTCATGAGGACTGGCTTTGAAGATTCATCTTTCAGTTTCATTGACAACACTAGATGTCCAATTCATTTTCCCTGTGAGTAGCAGTTGAACTAAGGCTGAACTACAGTGGTACCTTGAGATACAAGCTTAATGCATTCTGGGACTGAGCTTGTATGTCGATTTACTCGTATCTCAAATCATCGTTTCCCATAGAAATGAACTAAAAACAAATTAATTCGTTCCAACCCTCTGGAAAAAAAACACCAAAAACAGGATATTGGAATGCTAAACATTTTTATTTGTTCTAAATCGCCATCTATCAGAGTAACAAATAACGAGTGGTTATAATGTTTAATAGTACTAAAATTAGACTGATTTCGCGGAAGGGAGAGTAAGAGAGGGGCAGAGAGAAAGAGCGACTTTTTGCACGGCAACGCGCTTGTAACATAAAATGAACAAATTTAAATGACACCATAAATATGGAGGTGGAAATTGAGAATAACGCGAGAAATTGGAAAATTCAACAATTTTAAGGGACTTTTAAGGGTGCGGCTTATACGCGGAGGCAACTTATATGCGAGTAAATACGGTAAATTCTCCTCCCAGCTGCAGTTTTTAAAAGGAACCTATCAATGGTTGTTTGCGTCTGTCTTCCCTTCAAAATGTTCCGAAAATTATGCATACAAATGTCCTCACAATAGGATAACGCATGACCAACAACTCCGCCACGTGTACACCATTCTGCACCTACTAACAGTGGGAAAAACACTGAAAAAATGCAAGGCTCCGCCTAGTGCTCATAGAGACATTTCCTCCCTGCGTCTCCCTCCCTTTCCCTCCCTGCGTCTCTCCCACTCTCCCTCCCTGCGTCTCTCCCCCTCTCCCTCCCTGCCTCTCTCCCTCTCCCTCCCTGTCTCTCTCCCTCTCCCTCCCTGTCTCTCTCCCTCTCCCTCCCTGTCTCTCTCCCTCTCCCTCCCTGTCTCTCTCCCTCCCTGCGTCTCTCCCCCTCTCCCTCCCTGCGTCTCTCCCCCTCTCCCTCCCTGCGTCTCTCCCCCTCTCCCTCCCTGCGTCTCTCCCCCCTCTGTCCCTCTCTACCCTCCGCAAAATCCGTCTAATTTTAGCTCTATTAAACACATTTTAGTAATATTAAAGCACTAGTTGTGTTACTTTGTTAATAGATGGCGATTAGAAGAGATAAAACATTTTTTTCCAATCCAAAACCCTGTTTTTGGTGTTTTTTCAGAGGGTTGGAACAAATTAATTTGTTTTTAGTTCATTTCAATGGGAAACGTTAGTTCGAGTTACGAGAATATCGACATACGAGCTCAGTCCCGGAAGGGATTACGATTGTATCTCGAGGTACTGTCACCCTTTTTAGATTGCGGATTTTCTTCTGAAGTATAAAAAAGTTCATAAAAATGTCAAATTCTACACTTAAACTTGCAACAGGAAGAAAGTCAGGGTACCGCTTCTTCTTGGGCACTGAAATGATTGGCTCTAAGCACCAAAGAGGAAGCAATACACCATAGACCAGTGGTTCCCAAACTGGGGGGCGCGCCCCCCTAGGGAGGTGTAAAGAGAATTCAAGGGGGGCGTGAAGTCATCTGCTAAAAAAATGTTTAAATAGATTATAAGAATAATAAAATCAAAGAACAAATATCTGCCATTAAATACATGCAAAATATGATTATAGCAGTCACTCCAACGGTCCAACCCGTTTTCTATTAAGCTAGTTTTTGTTACACGTTTTGAACGCGTCACTGATACTAACCACACTGACGCTACTGAGCGACTCGTCACAATCTCGCAACCCCTCAACCCGAGCACATGTTCACCTTGTCCACGGTAAGGATTTGTTTCGCTCTTCAATTCTGGATCACATACCTTTCTTTTAGTGATTAAATGTTATTTACGATAACTAGTGAGCAATGTGATTATTTTGATGAATGTTGGTAGTGATAATGGTTATGTTTGTGATGATGATGGTGGTGGTGGTGATGGGGTTATGAGAGGTATCCATTCACGTGATGGTAATGTTGATGGTGATGATAATGCTTTGGTAATGGTTGTGGTGTTTCCGGCAGTTACAGTATAGTTGTTCAGTTATAATAGTTGTAGTAGTTATAGTAGTTTTGTTAATTTGTTGCTAGTTTCACTTTGCAGAAATGTTTGGAGCAAAGAAAAGAAAGTACTCGGATGAATACATCAATTATGCTGAGAAATAAATGCAATAAAATAAGTTCACATGAGCAAAAGAGGAAGTGGGGGTGGGCGTGCGGGTCTACTGGAAGCAAGAAGGGGGCGTCAGGTAAGATAGTTTGGGAACCACTGCCATAGACGAAAATGGGCGCGCCGAAAACTATAAATAGCTGCGAAATACGCCGCATTGCCTTTTTGTGTTTCCAGCGGGTTACGTTTCACATCGCGCACGTTGTACCTCGTGGAGAGAGAATATTGAGTCAATTCCAGCTTTGTTTGGGTTTTACATCCCTGCTGAAAATGCCTCATAAGCGTCTAGCGTCGTCTTAGCTAGTGGTTCCCAACCAGTGTGCCGCGGTGCAGTGAGCGGTGTGCCACAAGAATTAACGATTCATAAATTTAATATTCCGAGAGAAAATTCTTAATATTACCTGATTAAACTCTAACTACTATGAGATTTAAACTTAAATAGGATGAACATTACATTGTCGATTGTACTATTACAAGATTCAAATCGTAAAAAATGTTGAAATTTAAGTGTACAGTAATACCTTGACATACAGGTGCACCACCATCCTGAAGCAGAAGGATGCTATTAAGGATATCAAGCCTTCCAAAGATTAATCATAATTCCCAAGCTGCGCAGGTACATTCGTAACGAGATGGATGGCCTTTCTTTTAATAAGGATAAAAGATAAACAGTTAGGGCGAGATAGCGAAACCGAGTGGATTACAGTGGTACCTCGAGATACCGTATTTTCACGCCTATAAGGCACCTTATAATGCAGAGCGCCCTTTGTGAGCGCCGCCAAGCGGCGCCGAGCGGGAGCGCTCGCTCGCGGCGGCGCCGAGCGCCGCCAAGTCGGCTTTTACTGTCGTTCTCGCTTGCCATGCTAATGGGCAGAAGCTACCACCAATGGTGATCTTCAAGCGAAAGACTCTGCCTAAAGAAAAGTTTCCAGCCGGCGTCATCGTGAAGGTGAATCCAAAGGGCTGGATGAATGAGGAGAAAATGCGAGACTGGTTACATGACGTATATGTCAAGCGACCAGATGGATTTTTTCACGGCTCGCCGTCTGTTTTGATTTGCGACTCCATGCGTGCTCATCTCACAGCAACGGTTAAAAACCAGATCATGGAAATGAACTCAGAGCTTGCCGTCATTCCCGGAGGCTTGACCAAAGAATTACAGCCGCTGGACATCGGCATCAATCGGGCTTTCAAATCAAAGTTACGAGTGGCGTAGGAGCAGTGGATGATTGCTGGCGAACACAGCTTCACGAAAAGTGGCAGGCAGCGCCGGGCTTCTTACGCTACGATTTGTCAATGGATCGTTGCCGCCTGGGCGAACGTGTCTGCTTGCACGGTTGTTCGAGCTTTTGCCAAAGCCGGCATAATTTCTAAGGAGCCACATGGAAATGACGGTGACTGAGAACGAAGAGAGGGGGGGCGGCTATTTGGAAGGCTCGTTTGGGCAATTGTTTAATTCTGACACAGAAGATGAGTTTGAGAGATTTGAAGGTGATGATGACTTGAGTAAATTGTAAAATGTCCAAATAAAGCACTGCCGAACTCAGTTTTGCTTCCGTTGCCTTTTTAAAGCGTGTTTTTAGCGTGTGGGTGTTGGGCACAAGAACTATATTTCCCAGCAGTCACTGCGCACCGGAACCCGGAAATAAGCTGCTTCCGGTAGCCAGCGTTATTGCGTTTCGATGTTCATCCATATATAATATATATGCGTCTAATGAAATGGTGCGTGCTTTGTGTGTCTAAAATACAGAAATAGCACTCGTTACTGACACTGCGGCGTAAAATACGATGCGCCAAATAGGCGTGAAAATACGGTACATGTGTTCCGGGACTGAGCTCGTATGTCGATTTACTCGTAATTCACATGAACGTTTCCCATAGAAATGAACTAAAAAGAGATTAATTCGTTCCAACCCTCTGAAAAAACATCAAAAACAGATTATTGGATTGGAAAAACATTTTTATTTGTTCTAATTCGCCATCTATTAACAAAGTAACAAATAACTAGTGGTTTAATTGTACTAAAATGTGTTTAATAGTACTAAAATTAGACGGATTTCGCTGAGGGGGTAGAGAGAGAGGGACCGAGGGAGAGAGGGTGGGAGAGAGAGAGAGACTTTTGCACGGCAACGCGCTTGTAACATAACATAAACAAATTTAAATGAACTTGGATTACGATGCAGACACACTCAAAAATAAATTGAATCTAACTTTACACTAAACTTAATTCAAATTTTTTTATACCTTTCTTCTCCCTTGTTGGCTCTATTTGTCCCGCTTCCACCCTGACTTTCAGAGGCAACCAATCGAGGGTTGTTTGCTTTTGTCTTCCCTTCAAAATATTCCCAAAATGATGCACACAAATGTCCTCACAATTGGGTAACGCACGACCACTCCTCTCGTATTAGTGAACAAGCGCCGCCATGCGCACTGACTAACGGGAAAAAATATGCAACGCTCCACCCAGTGCTCGTAGAGACATTACACAAGGGAGTTGCGACCAGAAAGACAGTGCCCATGATGTTCTTATGAGCAGCCTCTCGCGTCCGTTGTATGCTCGTATGTCCAAATTTGTCTCGTATCTCAAGATAAATATTTGCTCGAAATTTTACTCGTGTCTCAAATTGTTCCATGTCTCTCCCCCTCCCTGTCTCTCTCCCTCTCTCTGTCGGTCTCTCTCCATCTCTTTCTGTCTCCCTTCGTCATAAGAACATCATGGGCAATGTCTCTCTGGTCGCAACTCCCTCGTGCAATGTCTCTCTGGTCGCAACTCCCTCGTGTAATGGCTCTACGTGCAATGGGTGGAGCGTTGCATTTTTTCAGTGTTTTGTTCCCGTTAGTGCGAATGGCGGAGCGATAGCTATTACGAGAGGAGTATATACTACTTCGCATTGGCACGTGATCGTGCGTTATCGTATTGTGAGGACATTTATGTGCATCATTTTGGGAATATTTTGAAGGGAAGAGAAAAGCGAACAACCCTCGATAGGTTGCATTTGAAAGTCAGGGTGGAGGCGGGGTAAATAAAGCCAGAGAAGAAAGGTATAAAAATTTAAAACAAAACTAGAATTAAGTTTAGTGTAAGGTTAGATTAAACTTATTTTTGAGTGTGTCTGCATCGTAATCCAAGTTCATTTAAATTTGTTTATATTACGAACGCGTTGCCGTGCTAAGTTTGTCTCTCTCTGCCCCTCCATCTCTCTCTCTCTCCCCCCGCGAAACCCGTCTAATTTTTAATACTATCCACTGTATAGCGCTTCAGCAAGAAAAGCACCCATACAATCAAGTGGTCAGCTGGTCAAGTGGTTTCATTATTTTGAAATAAATGACCGTATATTGGCGCATTGTCTTGCGTCGTGACGTCACAAAGGCGTCATTTTTTGTCGTGACGTCATCGTCGTCAACTTGCAGTTTCGTGCATATCGTATTTTTATGCGCATATATGCCGTACCCTCGATTCAGTCATTTTTTGTCAAACAAAAGCGACTTATATGCGAGTAAATTCGGTACATTTTCAATTGCACACATTACCTGTGGAGAAACACTACGCCAAGCCCATTCCAGCTTTTTTCGGATTTCGAATCGTCCTCGAAAATGCCTTCTAAGACCCAATGAGCCCAAAAAAGACGAGACATGATGACAGTGACCGAAAAAGTGACATT
The DNA here is from genome assembly GCF_051989625.1 of Stigmatopora argus. Classification (NCBI taxonomy): domain Eukaryota; kingdom Metazoa; phylum Chordata; class Actinopteri; order Syngnathiformes; family Syngnathidae; genus Stigmatopora; species Stigmatopora argus. Next base: position 13,574,388 of record NC_135402.1, read on the forward strand.
GCTATGCTACAGGCGTAGCACGCCATTGCAGCATAAATGAATCCATTGTGCGTTTTACCAAGAAAGACGAAGCGAAACATTCAGTAGATGGCGACAATATCATTTTCGAAAGACACTAAGCGAGTGGTAACCACTATGAATAAAAAATGAACCATCATTGAGGGATTTATGCCGTAAATATGGCCATGAAGCTGGCATGATGAGGACGTCAACAAACTGCTTGCGCCACTCAGAACCCGTCTCGAGTTTCAGTTTAGATTTTGACATTTTTGTGAGCATTTTTTTATACTTAAGATAAAAAAGGGCAATGTACTGAAGCTGTAAATGTTGAAGCCGTGACATGATGAAGGGGTACCCAGGAAATTTCGTCGCCGGACGCTTCGTCGAAAGGACGCTTCGTCAAAAGGACGCTTCGTCGCCGGACAGTTCGTCGAAAGGACGCTTCGTCGTCGGACAGTTCGTCGACTGGACGCTTCGTCGCCGGACAGTTCGTCGACTGGACACTTCGTCGCCGGACAGTTCGTCGACTGGACACTTCGTCGCCGGACAATTCGCCGCCCGACACTTCGTCGCCAGACAGTTCGCCTAACCTTAACTACTCCCCTTAACCACTATTAAAGAAGACAAAGGAAATTCACATATTCTTTATTAAAGAAAATAAAACAGCAAAAACTTGCTCGAGAACACAAACGATAACATTTGGGCGTGTGCAAGTACTAAATATGCTTGTCTCTAAACACTACACACGAAACGGTTCCTACGTTGAGAGCTCCACGTTTGGAAGAGTTTTTGCTGTTTTATTTTCTTTAATAAAGAATGTGAATTTCCTTTGTCTTCTTTTTAATGAAATAATTTTATTTATTGCCTTTTATTTTAAAAACAACACGCCCAAATGTTAATGTGTTTGTGTTGTTGAGCGAGTTTTTGCTGTTTTATTTTCTTTAATAAAGAATATGTGAATTTCCTTTGTCCGCCGACGAATTGTCCTTGGACGAAATGTCCGGCGACGATATGTCTGTCCGGCGACGAAGCGTCCTTTCGACGAACGATCCGGGGACGAAGCGTCCGGCGACGAAGTGTCCGTCGACGAAATGTCCGGTCACGGATGAAGGATCACAGCACAATTTTTTAAATCAGAGATCTTTAGATATTAATACAGTGGTACCTCGTCATACGACCGCTCGTCATACAACATTCTCGTCTTACGACGGAAATTTCGATCGAATAATTTGCCCGTGATGCGGTCAAAATTTCGTGATGCGACCAAGCCAGGTGGCCATGGCACTGTCTTTTTTGCATCTCTCGTGTATAAAATCTTTCTACGAGCACTGGGCGGGCTTTGCATTTCAATACCCGGTTTTCCCCCCACTTTGGTCTACATTTACATACCAGGTAAACAACAATGGATCGGCAGAGTTTTGCAAAGAAAAGATCTGGAATATACACTCGGTAATCAGACACGGGGAAGCGGCAAGTTCCAAACAACTCTTGATGCGTTCGTTTTGAAGGCTCCGGCGGAACGTCGGGATGGGGCCAACCCGTTACAAAGGTAAAAAAGATTAAAACTAAATTAGAATTCAGTTTTGTGTGAAGTTACATTAAACGTTGAGTGTCTGTATATATTAATCCAAGTTATTTTAAATTTGTTTGTTCTTTTACGAGTGCCGTGGATAAAGTCCCCCCAACACCTCCCCCCGCCTCCGTGTGTGTCGTTCCCTTCCCCTCCGCGAAATGCGTCTAATTTTACTTCTATTAAACACATTTTATCATACCTGTCAACCTCTGCCGATAACTGCCCTTATAAATGAGTACGAGTCGTACGGTGTTTGTGAGGTTTTTTGGGGGTTTGTAAGGGGAATTATAATCATTTATAAGGGCAGTTATCGGCAGAGGTTGACAGGTATGTTTTATTACTATTAAACCACTCGTTATTTATTACTTTGTCAATACATGTCGAATTAGAAGAAATAAAACATGTTTTACACGAGTGTGTCGTTGCCGTGGATAAAGTCCAACCAAACCCCCCCGCCTCCGTGTGTGTCGTTCCCTTCGCCTCCGCGAAATGCGTCTAATTTTACTTCTATTAAACACATTTTATTACTATTAAACCACTCGTTATTTATTACTTTGTCAATACATGGCGAATTAGAAGAAAAAAAAACATGTTTTACACAAGTGCGTCGTTGCCGTGGATAAAGTCCCCCCAACACCTCCCCCCGCCTCCGTGTGTGTCGTTCCCTTCCCCTCCGCGAAATGCGTCTAATTTTACTTCTATTAAACACATTTTATTACTATTAAACCACTCGTTATTTATTACTTTGTCAATACATGGCGAATTAGAAGAAATAAAACATGTTTTACACGAGTGAGTCGTTGCCGTGGATAAAGTCCCCCCCAACACCTCCCCCCGCCTCCGTGTGGATGTCGCTGTCTATATCCCCGGCGAAATGCGTCTAATTTTACTTCTATTAAACACATTTTATTACTATTAAACCACTCGTTATTTATTACTTCGTCAATATATGGCAAATTAGAAGAAATAAAACATTTTTTCCAATCCAATATCCTGTTTTTGGTGTTTTTTCAGCGGGTTAGAACGAATTAATTTGTTTTCCATTCATCTCGTCATACGATCTCAGTCTCGGAACGGATTACGATCGTATGTCGAGGTACCACTGTACATAGTCTTTTCATCACTGTAATATTTAATAAATTCACTTCTTGATACTTGTGTACTTGAATTTTTCTATAGGCGCGAAAACATGTAGTACTGTACATAGTAATAATATGGTGATTCTACTTAGCGTTTTTTTCAATTATCGCGGCCATGCTGTCTATATTAGCCGCAATATTCAATGGATTACTTTACAGTCGTACCTCTACTTAGAAATGCCTCTAGCTACGAAATTTTCAGGTTAAGAAACCCTGCGAGCTGCAAATGACCATACTAACGTACGAAAACGAGATCCAACTTATGATACAAAGTATCATAATAACGGTGGTGCTTGGAGAGTGGTTTTGGCGATACAGCTGAACACGGGGCTGGGCCTGTCAGGACCCCATGTTTGGGAGGGTATGGGCTAAAAATCATACCTGACAATGCGCTGGCCTTTATTAGTGGGTTTTAGCGGGCGTGCACATCGCACTATCCCCTGTCACATTTGGCTTTAAGGGCTCTGTTAATCCGCAGGCTTTATAATTTGTCTCAACCCTGGATATATGGGGCATGTGTGAGTATGGGTACCCCTATTTTTTGTGTGTGTGTTCAAAGATCAGTTGTTGATCGGAAACTGTGCCTCCAGTGACCTGGTGTTGAACCTGGACCCAGCGCTGGACATCAAACCGGTGCACCGCTTCATCCCTGACTCGTGGAAAACCTTCTTCCGGGTCAGCAACCGAAGCGGCAAAAAGGGGGCATGGCTGGAACCTCCATCGGCATCATATAAAAACAACAGTACTAGCGAGGGAGTCCGGTGCTCACCCCCGCACACACTGTCTGTCCCGGACTCGTACCAGGACCCTTACGGGGGCTCAGCCGTTAGCTACGAATCAGGCAAGGAGCTCCTGGACCTGGGCGAGTCGGCCTCGGGCCAAACCTACCGTACAGCCCTAACCTACGCCGAGCGTGTGGAGGAGTACCACCAACGCTATGCTTTCATGAAGTCGTGGGCGGGGCTGCTGCGGATCCTGTGCTTTGTAGAGCTGCTTCTAGGCGCCGCTGTCTTCGCCTGCGTCTGTGCTTACATCGACAAGGACAACAAGTGGTACAACACATTCGGCTACTCATCTCCAGGTGGCGCCCATGGTGGCGGCTTATATGGCACTGGCGCCAACTACTCAGGCCCCAAGACACCTTTTGTACTAGTCGTGGCCGGTCTGGCGTGGCTGGTAACCATCATTATCTTGGTACTGGGTATGACCATGTACTACCGTACCATCCTGCTTGACTCCATCTGGTGGCCGCTGACAGAGTTCATCATCAACTTGGGTCTAGCGGTGTTCTACATGGCGGCAGGTAGGAAACACCTCTTTTGTTTTAAATTCTTTAAATGTAGCTCCATCGCTACTGATAGTGACAAACATCCAAACCATTTTAACTGAGATAGCTGGCATTGGTTTATCACGCGTCGGTGCAATTGATGGCGATAGACGTCTAGTCCATCTTGACTGAAAGAACATTTGTCAATACCAGGAAATGAGTTACCAAATGTACATGAAGCAATTGATTACATATGCACATGAACACTATAAATAAAATAAATACTAATAACTAATAATAAAATACTTTTGAAAAATCGGAAAAATATATTCTGTGATCTTTCACCACTTTGAGGCTTTTGTACATTGCCAATTTTATATTAAGTATATTAAAAAAAAGTTAATAAAAATGTCAAAATTCACGCTGAAATCACCACCAAAAGACAAGAGATGAGAAATGTTGGAAGTTAGGGCCATGCTTCTTCGGCGCTGAATTGGGTGGCACTCAGTGCCGAGGAAGTCTGAGTAGGACTGTCCTGTCTTCATTGCATTGCGCACATTACCACTTGATAAAGACTACGCCAAGCTTTTTTCAGCTCCGTTTGGATTTTGAATCGTCATCTAAAAAGCCTCCTAAGCGTCCTGCGGAAGAATCATTACTGGAGCCACTGCCGCGTCACCGTTGCGCAGCGGGTGCTTAGGGTGAAAAGCGGAGCCACAGCGAGCCGAGGGCGCGCCGCCTCAAGCAGTCGGTGCGATCCGGTACCGCGTGCCGTCAGCAAGCGAGGTCTGCCCCGCGACAGGTAGCAACATGGTACGTAAAGGAAGAGGATTCCTTACCGGACATTCTTATTCAAAGATGAACTGAAAGTGCCAGGGTTCACACAGATCGCCTGATGCTCATCGTGTGGGGATGCTGATAGCAGGCTTCATGGTAAAGCTAGCCTTAATCTACAAATTTGACGTCCTCATGCTTTAAAAAACAAGAACAAAGCCGTCCTGCCTGTCTACTGGACGAGCAAATTTACAGGATTCTTCTCTACCTGAGTAGGTAGTCAGCCTCACACTTTTGAGATCGAGGGTTCAATCCTCCGTATGTGGGATTTGCACGTTCTCCTGGGCCTACTTGGGTTTTCTCTGGGTTCTCCAGTTTCCTCCCAAAAACATTTGTGGTAGGGTGTTTAAACACTAGTAAATTGCCCCTCGATATGAGTGTGAACGTGAATGCTTGTGCTTGTCCCCCTGTGATTGGCTGGAAACCAATTAAGAGTGCTCCCCGTACTCACTAGCAACATCACCCCAACTCAACTGGCATACACTCCAACACCCCATAACCCTGGCATGGGTAAAGAAGGATTCAATGAGGAATGAAGGAAAATAATTGATTTCCCTTATTTTGTAGACTTGCCACAGCGCAACCAGTTGATTCACATGATAGATTAGGCACAAGTTTGTGAGATTTAATCCTTGATCGAGGAACCATGATACTCACCATTCTGCCCACCGAGTCGGTTATCATTAATAGCATTCTCCTTTGGGCGGGTGATCATTCTTCTTCACTGTTCTTCTGTGCCGTTTACTACGCTTCTTGTTGTTTTCTTAGAGGTTGCAACTCTACTCTCCGCTTACGAATTGCAGCACAAACTTTTTCATGGACATTTTTTTTATTTGGGATACTTAAAATACTGCGATAGACTGCAGCCGTGAAGTGCTGAGGGATGACAGTATTCATTTTCTGAACCAATTATCCTCAAGGTTCGCAGGGGGGCTGGAGCCTATCCCAACTAACTACGGGCAGGGGACACCCTGAATTTATGGCCAGCCAATCGCAGGGCACAAGGACACAGACAACTATTCACACTCAAACTCATACCTAGGGGCAATTTAGTGTTCACTGCCTACCCTTAATGATTTTGGGATGTGGGAAGAAACTGGAGTAACCAGAGAAAACCCGCACAAGCCCGGGGACAACATGCAAACTCCACACAGTGAGGACCCGCCTGGGATCGAACCCTCGACAACCAGAACTGTGAGGCCAATCTAGTGCCAGGCCGCCCAGGATGACAGTATGTACAGTTGTGGTCAAAAGTTTACATACAGTTCTGAAGAACATAATGTCATGGCTCTCGAGTTTCCAGTTATTTCTACAACTCTGATTTTTCTCTGATAGAGTGATTGGAACAGATACTCCTTTGTCACTAAAGAACATTCAAGAAGTTTGGTTCTTTTATGACTTTATTATGGGTGAACAGAAAAAAAGTGATCAAATCTGCTGGGTCAAAAATATACATACAGCAGCGCTAATATTTGGTAACATGTCCCTTGGCCATTTTCACTTCAATTAGGCGCTTTTGGTAGCCATCCACAAGCTTCTGGTTGAATCTTTGACCACTCCTCTTGACAGAATTGGTGCAGTTCATTTAAATTTGATGGCTTTCTGACATGGACTTGTTTCTTCAGCATTGTCCACAAGTTCTGAAATGGGTTTAAGTCAGGACTTTGGGAAGGCCATTCGAAAACCTTAATTCTAGCCTGATTTAGCCATTCCATTACCACTTTTGATGTGTGTTTGGGGTCATTGTCCTGTTGGAACACCCAACTGCGCCCAAGACCCAATCTTCGGGCTGATGACTTTAGGTTATCTTGAAGAATTTGAAGGTAATCCTCCTTCTTCATTATCCCAATTACTCTCTGTAAAGCACCAGTTCCAATGGTAGAAAAACAGCCCCACAGCATAATACTACCACCGTGCTTGACGGTAGGCATGATGTACTTGGGGTTAAAGGCCTCACCTTTTCTCCTCCAAACATATTGCTGGGCATTGTGGCCAAACAGCTCAATTTTTGTTTCGTCTGACCACAGAACTTTCCTCCAGAAGGTCTTATCTTTGTCCATGTGATCAGCAGCAGTCGAGCCTTAAGGTGCCGCTTTTGGAGCAAGGGCTTCCTTCTTGCACGGCAGCCTCTCAGTCCATGGAGATGCAAAACACGCTTGACTGTGGACACTGACACCTGTGTTCCTGCAGCTTCTAATTCTTGGCAGATCTGCTTTTTTGTGATTCTCGGTTGAATCTTCACCCTCCTGACCATTTTTCTCACAGCAGCAGGTGATAGCTTGCGATTTCTTCCTGATCGTGGCAGTGACAAAACAGTGCCATGCCCTTTATACTTCCAAACAATTGTTTGCACTGTTGCTCTTGGGACCTGCAGCTGCTTTGAAATGGCTCCAAGTGACTTTCCTGACTTGTTCAAGTCAAGGATTCGCTTTTTCAGATCCATGCTGAGCTCCTTTGACTTTCCCATTGTAGCGTTTGTGGGCGTTTGCATCCAATGAGCCCTATTTAAATGGCCTCAGAGAAGTCACCAGCTGTAGTTACTCATAATCACTCACAAGAAGTTAAGAGGCCATGCTATGAAGATCATTTCACTGACACAACTTTCTAAGTCACCAAAATTGCTAATTCGTGTTGGTGTATGTATATTTTTGACCCAGCAGATTTGATCACTTTTTCTGTTCACCCATAATAAAGTCATAAAAGAACTAAACTTCATGAATGTTTTTTGTGACAAAGTATATGTTCCAATCACTATCAGAGTTGCAGAAATAACTGGAAACTCAAGAGAGCCATGACATTATGTTCTTTACAAGTGTATGTAAACTTTTGACCACAACTGTATATACTACATTAACGAACATATCATGGATGTCTTGGTCTTGAGTTTCCAGTTATTTCCACAAATCTGTTTTTTCTATGATAGAATGATTGGAACAGATACTTTTTTGTCACAAAAAAACTATCATGAAGTTTGATTGTTTTATGACATTATTATGGGTAAAAGGAAAATGTGACCAGATCACCACAGAGAAGGCCAAATCTTTATACTTGTCAAAGGTCTTATCCCACCACTCTGCCCAGGTGGGCATTTGCATTCCTGAATCCCTCTTCATTTTCTGATTAATTGTCTGCAGGCCTTCAATGGCTTTGTTTAGGGACCCATTAAATTACGTGTTTTATGTATAAAGGTGCAACATTGATCTCCAAACATTGCGTATTACTCCTCTTGTCGTTCGTTTTAGCCCCTCGTAAGAAGGTTGAGTCTCAATTGGAAAACTTCCACCTTTTTTTTCTTTTTTGCATATGGAGACAATGAATCCAATATAAAGAAGAAATATGATCACTATGTTCAATGTTATTGCCCCAAGAGAAAAAAAGAAAAATAATAATTTTCTCAATATTGTAGTGGTCACCCTGTTCATTTCCTTTCATTTTGAGAGTACATTTTTCCCACAAGTCTCAAGCGTTTAAACAGAGATTAAATTCTTATGGTGCAAAAGGTGGATCCATGTCCCCTCTCGGCTATTTTCACGTCTGTTGGTGTGTTCACCAAGACTTGGTACGGACCTTCCCACTTTGGGTCATACCAGTTCTTTATGCTGCAGATAACCAGCCAGTCTCCTGGCACCAGGGTTGGCTGGTCTGTTTCCCGTTGAGGAGCACAATCTCCTTCTGCTAACCTAAATTTGATGCGTTTCTCTAAAGATTTAGCCTCGTTATCTTATTCCCATTGCGCAGTGAATACAGCAATCCCTCGAATTTTGCAGATAATGTAGACAGACATGACCGTGATAATCGAAAAACTAAAGAAGGATCACCCCTATAAAAATACAAGTACAATTATCAAGAAATGTATCTATTAAACCAATAAAATATTACAATAATAGGCATATGCAGACTAATTTATATGTAAATATAGTCTATGTATTAAAAAATGTTATTAAGTACTGTACTCACAGTGAAAATAGTTCCTGTTCGCTTGAATGTAATCCAAAAAAAGGTTAGTGGGAGCTATAGTCCAATTCTTTTTCAGCAGATTCGAGAAGCATTGGATCATCGATGTAATCTTCAGGAGGTCCCGTTGGGGAGATTTTCAGGAGATGCCCAGAGAGCTCTATTTTCGGATAAGGTTGGCCAGGACTCACATTTTTGGGAGAAAAAAAATCCACCCTCACCGAGGCTCCCTGCAGTCCAGTCCGCTGAGCAAGCTCAATTTTCGTTAAAGGGCAACAGCGCCTGGCATAAGGTCCCCCGAGGCTCGCATTTATGAAAAAAGTCTACCCTCACTGAGGGTCGCGGCCGCACAATACCCTCAGAGATCTCTATTTCCGGATAAAAAGGACGGCCACTGCCTGAGTTGTCTTCAGCCATTTTTCTGAGTTGCAAGCGGAAGACAGGGAAGTGTTTCCTGTTTGCTAGTTTCAGCGTGAATTTTGACATTTTTATTAACATCTTTGATTTAGATACTTAATATAAAAAGTGCGATTAACCTTGAGTGAACTGTAGTTCGAGCTTTCGCCAAAGCTGGCATCAAGTTCTCGCAATACCCCGTCTCTGACAGTGACATTGACATGGAGCATATCATGTTGGACGGCGAACTCGCCCACTTGGCCAAACTCTTTATATCAGACACATAAGATAAGGAGTTGGATGGTTTTGTGGATGTTTAACTGCTATAACTTCTATCAACGTGAGTCCCCTTTCCCCAAATAAAGCAAATTCCAACTAAATTTTGCTCATGCCGTCTTTAAAAAAAATAAAAAACAACAACGCTAGCATAGTGTCATGCTAGCGCCCTTTAGGCGGAAGCGCCTTGTCTATGGGCAAAACACAGAAAATACACTCGCAACTGAGACTGCGCCCTGTAGGGTGGTGCGTTTTATAGGTGTGAAAATACGGTGGTAGTCAACATGGGTAAGTGGTACAAAGTGAAAAGTGGCTAGCAATAAGTTTTGATTAGGTCCTAGGTGCAGAACTCGAGTTGAGCATGGTGACAGCTCTTGGGAAGAAACTGTCCTTGAGTGTTTGTCTTAGCTATTAAGGCTCTGTAGCGCTATCCAGAGGGGATAGGTTGAAGTAGTGGAAGCCAGGATGTGATTTGTCTTTATGATACTCTCTGCCCTTCTAAGGCCCTGGAATTTGTAGATGCTGGACAGGGTAGGGAGGGGGCAGTTGATGATCTTTTGGGCTATGTTGATCACCCTCTGCAGTCTTTTCCTGTCGTCTTGTGTGCAGCTTGATTGCCACACTGACACAGCGTAGGTCAGGATGCTCTCAATGGCAGACCGGGAGAAGGTCACCAGTCGGTTGGTGTTTAGTTGCTCATGGTGGACCTTACGTGGAGCACAGATCAACAATCCCTTCAAAAAAGATTTTTGTTTAGAAAACAAGTTAATCCAAAAGTTGAATAGTGGCGCTGCAGTCACTGCCATTCCCCTCTGTTGTGACATGAGATTTCCCATGACTCAATATAGCAGCCCACTCTAGAAACCTTTTCTACAAATTTGGTTTTCCCTCCGTACTCCCATAATACCCATTTCGCAGACCAGCTCATTTGTTCAAAACTCAGGAATTCCCAGGGACACCATGCATACTCCACACACTGGAGGGTCAGAACCTACCTGGAATTCAACCGTCAATCTCAGAAGTGTGAGGTCGATGCGCTACTCACTAGTCCACTGGGCTGCTCACCGAGACATTTGTGGCATGCTAAATTTCTTAACAAGTGGAGTCTGCCATCACCCCAAAGGGCTTCTTGGCAGCCTCCTTTGCTGTTCTACCAGCAAAATCATTCCCAAAGGAAATAGGTATTTGAATTATTAGAAGTGAGTGACCACCACACATTTACAAATAGCAATTTGATTCACCATGAGTGACTGCCTTGTCAGTGGATGTGATTAACCCTCTGTTTGCCAACAATGCAATAATGTGCAAAAATGTGGCACGTTGAAAACACACATATTAAACCCTCTGGATAAAATGTCACCTCCCTGTTTTGCATTGTATTTTATCTCTGATAATGTTCTCAGTTTAGGTGTGTGGGCATAGTTTTGAGGCGGCAAATTTTAGTAGCGGTCAATACATCATATCTTGTTTGAGTTTTGCGCATACCATTTATTCTTATATCACATAAATAATTTTGCCTCACTGAGAGATTGATCTTTCAAAATTCGCAAGTGCCAACGTTGACTACACACTAGAACTTGTTTTAGGCCAAAAAAGGCCTATTCACTCTCAGCCGAATATTGCAAAGTAGAGGTAATTTCCGAATTTTCCTCAAACATTTTTTTAGGATTGGAAGTCACATTCCCAAAGTAATTTAGAACCCAGGCACCACAACAGTTTGTCAAACCCAAAATCAACAAACATAATTGGTTTCATAGAGGTCTTGGAACTTGCAAAATTGTCTTTCTCGTTTTCTAAGATTGTCTTTGTCAATCATTTCATTTGTATTTAGCTGTATTAAAACTTTTTAATTGCATTGACAAGTCCATAAATCTTAACTTTTGTCTTAAGTTGTAGTATGCCTTCAAAGCAGTAAAAAGCAACCTTACCCAGTTTATATAATTTGTTACAATGAATATGCAATCCGTGAATATTCTAATAGTCATCAATATGGCCCACCCAGGGCAGAACAGGGAATGCCTTCCATGCACTCAAGACACTCCAAGTCACCCCCATTTTAGCAAATTATGCCTATCCTAAAATCAGTTAATTTATCCACAACAGCTAGCGTTTCTACTTTTTCATGTTCATGTTTGATACAATTAAAACCGCAAATGCTTCTTCAGATTTAAGATGTAATTTGTAAATCACCCCCGACCCCGCCAATCCCCCCCCGTTGTTGACCGACCCAAAGTGGGAATGACAGTGAAAGCACTGGCTGATTTCGTCCTGAAACCGACTCGTCTCATCCCCACCAAGGAGACGATGTTTACGTAAGACAGGAGTATCTCATTCGTCACTGTTAGTACAGTTAAAACCAACAATGAGCAAATTAGAGAAAAACAATTCTTCAATAGGCATGCCGCAATGACAAATTTTAGTATTCGATAAAATTACTCAAAAAATTGCCAATACGTGATATTACAATGTTTTCTTTCTTTTCTCTTTGACCAAGTAACCACTAATGTTACAGTATTTTTTAAATAAACCACCCATTCAAAAATAATACATATTAACAAATATATTTTAACAATACATAAGTTACATGAAAGTTAGTTTAGCATTAAATAGGAAATAGTTAATTATTATAACAATGCATTTCTGTCATATATTTCACTTGCTGGCTCAGTAATTTTTCATACTTTTCCCATAACACACACACTTAAGCATGAGAAAAAGAGATCAATCATAGGGAGAAAGACTATTGGAGTGGAATAATGCACAACACGCTCTGGTTGCAGACAGGAAGCAAGGCCTAATTAATTGAAAAACTGCGTCTTTTAAAGCTTGAGCATAGTACAGTGAAGGACATTTGGCGTCCTTCGCCATCGCTTCAGCACCGTCTAGTACAGGGGTGGGCAAACTATTCCACAAAGGGTCGCAGTGGGTGCAGGTTTTCATTCCAACCCATAAAGAGGCCACCTTTTCACCAATCCGGTGCCCTCCAAGTGCAATCAGAGGATTGCAGTCAGGTGCTTCTTGTTTTCTGCAGAAATCTCATTGGTTAAAGTGCCTTTGCTGGATCGGTTACAACAAAAACCTGCACCCACAGCGGCCCTCAAGGACCGGTTTGCCCACCCCTGGTCTAGTATCTTTCTTGGGTGGTCAACCCCCATCCTCAGGTAAACACATGCTGCTATCTGTGACTCCCAGGTGCCTGCATGAACTTGACCGACTTCCACAATAACTCAAGGCCCAGTTGGAATAGCAACAAAAATCACACCACATACACATCACACCCCAGCTGTTAGAGCACTTGGCGACAGAAAAAAAGAAAAAATACATCAAGACACAGGACGGTGACACAGAAGTTTGAGTCCACTTCTAACCAATTAAGACAACTGAATTACCATAAAAACTCTATTTGAGCGGCACCTTGGTGGAAGAATTGAAAAATAGAACGGCACCCTCTAATTGAACGTCACTATGGGGGAAAGTTTGAAAAATACAGCGGCATGCCGGTGAAATAGAGGTTTTTCCTCAACCTGAGAAGGTGGTCAGATGCCTTGCCTGGGATTCATACTGTTGTCACATTAGCGATGCAACCAAGAAGCAATTGAAGAAGCTCCATATTGATGTGGCCATGATTCCAGGAGGCTGCACCAAATTTATACAGGCTCCGAGGTCTACTGGAGCGCCCCATTCAAGTCCAAGTCCGACAGTTCTATGAGAACTGGATGTTGCACGGCAAGAAAAGCTGCACCAAATTCGGCAACATGCGAGCCCCAACCGCTCTCGACGGCTCAAAGGATTGCCAGATCCATTGTTTCAGGTCAGACGGCCCGATTCAGACTGGTTTGCAACTTCTCCAGCAAGCGCGAGCCAATGCTGGCGACGATGAACGTGAACTCACTCAGACACTCGACGCTGATGCGGATGGTCATGTGAATGACGAGGACAGCTACAACAACGACGTGTCACTTGATTTTCACCAGTGAATTTGTAATTACTTACCAGTAATCGCCTTGTATTTGTGCCTTTTGTTAAATAAATATGTATATGTTACCTGGTTTCTCTTTTCATCCATAAAATTTACCCCATCTTCTCAAAATTCTGACCAGCTAGTCGAAAAATAGAGCAGCACCCTCTAATTGAACGGCACTACGGGGGAAAGTTTGAAAAATAGAACGGCATGCCGTTGAAATAGAGGTTTTACGGTAAGTTCTCTCTTACTCTTTGCTTTTTTGCTATTAACACCCAAAATTCTTCATAACTACCTTCATGTATTTTCTTTTTATCTCTTCCACATTGAATTTACTTTAACCTGCATGTACACTTTTTTTCTTACTTTATTAAGAATGACGTGAAGAATATTATGAAAAGCAGAGTCGGCAACATCTTGCCTTCTCCTGTTTTGTTGTGGGTGAATATCCCATCGCACACATTACCACTTGGATAAAGACGCCAAGCCTTTTCCAGCTTTGTTTGGATTTGAATCGTCGTTTAAAAGGCCTTCCAAGCATCCTGCCGAATAATCATTACCAGAGCCTCCGCTGCCTCCCCGTTGCGGAGCGGGGACTTGGGCTGAAAAGCAGAGCTACAGCAAGCAGCGATCCGGGGGCGCATGCCGGTGGCAAGCGGGGTCTTCCCCGGCTGGAACAGGCAGCGGGCGACACGGTACGTCGAGGAAGAGTTCCCGATCATAACTTAAGAGAATGTTTTTTAACATGGATGGGACTGGCAGTTTTGGAAGAGGATGCCTTCCCCGGCATTCTTACTCAAAGATGAACTTGAAAGTGCCAGGGTTCACACAGATCACTCGACACTCGTGTGGAGATGCTGCTGGCTGGCTTCATGGCAAAGCCAGCCTTAATCTACAAGTTAGACAGCCCTCATGCGTTAAAACAACAAAGCCTTGCTGCCTGTCTAATGGATGAGCTACAGGAAAGCCTGGATCGCGAAAGCATTCACATGGACTGCTTTTTAAACTATTTCATCCCGAACGCGAAGCTGCACCCCGCTGAAAGGTGGCTGCTCTTCAATGTCTGGACTGTGCACGAGGACTTCGTCAAAAACTCCCATTGCTATGCTAAAGAGCGTAGCACGCCATTGTGGCATAAATGATCCCGTCCCGTAATCTCCTTTTGAGAAAGACTACGCTGAGCCGTTTGCAGGTTTGTTTTGATTTTGAGTCGCCGTTGAAGATGCCTCCTAAGTGTCCCTGCAACCAATGAGCCCAGGGAAAAAGCGAGACATGATGACAATGACAAGACAAAGTGTGGTTGCTAGGCTAAAAGCGTACCACGGCATACAGCGTGAATTAATCTACCGTGCATTTTACCAAGAAAGAAGGGAACATTCAGAAAACGGCCACAATATCCTTTTCCAAGGACACTAAGCGAGTGGTAACCACTGAATGAAAAAAACAAAACAAAATGAGCCAGCATTGAGGGATTTACGCTGGTAGCTGGCATGCAAAGGGGACGTCAACACAGGAGTGCGAAAGAAGAGGCAGCGGACAACGACAAGGATGATGAAGAACGTGGTTTGCAGTTTGCAACAACGGGTTCATTGAATTTGGCAATCGTCTTGAGTGTCATGTCCTTGTATCAAAGCATATTTGAAGAAAGGAAATGGTAGTTGACATGCTCATTGTGCGCCGAAAGCCTCTTAGAAAAATCTCTGTTACGGCGCCTTTTAAAGATTCCATCAATGATCCAAAGGTTCTTGAATCTGCCGAAGAGGACTTGGTCGAAAGCTCACAATAACCTGTTTCTTTTCATTATCATTTAAATCAAGTGGAGAGGAACTATTTTCACTGTGAATGCAGTATTTAAAGTATTTGCAATGTTTGTAATTATCAATTATAATTAGATATTGATACATTACAGTGTTTTCATATGCCTATATCTGTAATATTTAATAAATGCACTTTTTAATCATTGTACTTGTGTACATATGGTATGTAGTAATCACGGGTGATCCTACTTCGCGGCCATTCTTGGTCTACATTATCCGTGGTATTCGATGAATTACTGTTACTGTAATATTTAATAAATACACTTCTTGATAATTATAACTGAACTGGTATTTTTGTATGGGCGTGAAAACGTAGTATGGTGGTAATAATAGGGGTGATCCTACTAATCGTTTTTTCGATGATCGCGGCCATGTCTGGTTTACATTTTCCGTGAAAAACGAGGAATTAATGTACAGACACTCTTCTTTGGTGCAAATGGGGAGACACTACAGTCATCTTTATTTCCCAACAACGCAAAGCACACTGAGGTGATAACGCAGAAAGTTACCACAAGGAAGGAGGTTAGCCCCAACTAGAAGCCGGTATACAATGCAAAACCACACACCCAATACACAAGCAATTTGAACAAAAATACAGAAACTTACTTGCCCTAAATATAACTTTTTCTTTAAATTACAATATAAACCAATACCATTTAGTTTGATTTGAATTTCATCCGGATTCTTTTCTTTCAAGTTTCCTATCTGTCCTTTGTCCAATGCTATAAGAATTTTGCTGATCTTAGCCAGGGGGCTGCGGAAAGAAAGTCATAAGCAGCCTCTCGCATAGTCGGCCACCAGGACAGCCGCATCTTAAACCATCTATGACCGTTATGCTAGCCGCTAGCATATGTTATGCTAGCTGCTAGCTTATGTCAGGCTTTGATAATGCTTTATTGAGGTCAAAGGTACACCCTGATATAAAGAGTTCAGCGTTTAGGCTCCACTGTCAGTCAGAGTCGTGTATTCCGGGAACTTGATTTCAGCTGTGTGAAAGCTCAACAGTGCTGTCCGACAAAGGAGCCCAGTCATCCACAATCCATTGTAACTTGCGACATGCATCACTCCCAAGCCTTTGATTCTCCTCACTGTTATGTCAGCAACGACAATTCATTCCAAATCGTCACGTAACTTGTGTGACGCTGCCTGCCCGAACTACAATGTTGGCCATCCGTTAGCAATCTGTTAGCAATCCGTTAGCAAAGCTGTTAAATTGTGTTCGATCCATGGCTTCAGTCCATTTTCCAAGTGTTCACACCCGCATTGTGTTGTCATTCACGCCAGGCATTTCCTCTGTATAGCTCTGATATGCTGTTTCTTTAAGTATTGAGTGTATTTGAGGGTTAAAAGCGCTGCAAACACACAAAGTCAAATGCCTTGCCACTCCCCTGGGATGTTTTGAATGGATTTACCATAATGCTTGGAATGCGCGGGGAGGCTATTTTTAGGATGAACGTCCGCCGGGTTGATCGCAATAAGTAGCATGACGGCACGAAATAAAACGTGTCACTCAAGCGGTCAGGGCCATACAAAAATTGAGCTTAGTGCACAGACAAAATGCAGTAACCGAAAGAAAATTTTAGACTTTTAAGTGCGCCCTATAAGTGTGAAAATACGGCAGTTAAATATAAATCATGCATGAATGGGTTCAAATTTGTATTTTAAATTTTGTAAAATATATTTTCTTTTTGTGCCTCCTGTTATTTTAGGTATTGTGTACGTACGTGACACGACACGCGGGGGCCTGTGCTCTTACCCTATGTTCAACAATGGTATGGCCGGCGACTTCTGCCGGACAGAGGCGGGGCAGACAGCTGCTATCATCTTCCTTTTCCTCACCATGCTTATCTACCTGATTGGCGCCTGCGTCAGCCTGAAGTTGTGGCGCCACGAAGCGGCGCGGCGATACCGTGAGAGCAACGCGCATGAGGTCGCGCAGCGTTTTAGTACAGAAATGTTGTTTTTAAAAATTCACCCTCGACTTGTACTGCTTGTGTTTTTCTAGATGCGGCAGTCACCCTTTGGAGCGGCACAGTTGCTGGTGAGGGTACCTCTGTTTCCCACGTGTGACTCCGCCCACTGCAAATTAAATTTGTTCTATGGCAGGGGTGTCAAATTCTGAAAGGCTCCATATCAAAGAAATGCACAAAAGTATATACATATTTACATATGGATGTCCATTGGGGCAGTTATGTATTTAGTCAAGCACCAATTGTGCAAGTTCTCCTACTTGAAAAGATTAGAGAGGCCGGTAATTTTCAACATGGGTAAACCTAGACCGTGAGAGACAGAATGTGGAGAAAAAAACCCTGAAAATCACATTGTTTGATTTTTAAAGATATTTTTTTGCAAATCATGGTGGAAAATAAGTATTTGGTCATCTCAATACTTTATGTACCCTTTGTTGGTAATAACGGCGGCCAAATGTTTTCTATAACTCTTCACATGCTTTTCACATACTGTTTCTGGTATTTGACCCATTCCTCCATGCAGATCTCCTCTAGGGCAGTGATGTTTTGGGGCTGTTGTTGGGCAACACGGACTTTCAACTCCCTCCACAGATTTTCTTTGGGGCTGAGATCTGGATGCTGGCTAGGCCACTCCAGGACCTTGAAATGCTTCTTACGAAGCCACTCCTTTGTTGCCCTGGCTGTGTGTTTGGGATCATTGTCATGGTGTAACACAGATCAGTCGTCCTGGTCCCTTTGCAGAAATACAGCCCCAAAGCATGTTTCCACCCCCATGCTTCACAGTGGGTATGGTGTTCTTCGGATGCAATTCAGTATTCTTTCTCCTCCAAACACGAGAACCTGTGATTCTACCAAAAAGTTCTATTTTGGTTTCATCTGACCATAACACCTTCTCCCAGTCCTCTTCTGGATCATCCAAATGCTCTCTAGCGAACCGCAGATGGGCCTGGATGTGTACTGGCTTCAGCAGGGGGACACGTCTGGCAGTGCAGGATCTGAGTCCCTGGCGGCGGATTATGTTACTGATTCGTTACTGTGGTCCCAGCTCTCCGTAGGTCATTCACTAGGTCCCCCCGTGTGGTTCTGGGAATTTTTCTCACCCTTCTTGTTATCATTTTGATGCCACGGGGCTCCAGCTCGAGGGAGATTATCAGTGGGCTTATATGTCTTCCATTTTCAAATAATAGCTCCAGCAGTTGATTTATTTACACCAAGCCTTCGACAGCTCTTTGGTCTTGGCCGTAATGGAGTTTGGAGTGTGAGAGACTGAGGTTTTGTACATGTGTCTTTTATACCGATAATGAGTTAAAACAGATGCGATTAATACAGGTAACGAGTTGAGACCTCGTTAGAAGTAGACCTCTTTGACAGCCAGAAATCATGCTTGTTTGTAGGTGACCAAATACTTATTATACTCCTTACTTATATTATCCACTCTAATTAGGAAATAAATTCTTTAAAAATCAAATAATGTGATTTTCTGTTTTTTTTCCACATTCCGTCTCTCATGGTTGAGGTTTACCCATGATAACAATTATATGCCTCTCTAACCTTTTCAAGTAGGAGAACTTGCACAATTGGTGGTTGACTAAATACTTATTTGCCCCACTGTACAAACACGCATACAGTGAGGCAAATAAGTATTTAGTCAACCACCAATTGTGCAAGTTCTCCTACTTGAAAAGATTAGAGAGGGGGGACCTAGTGAATGAACAACAGAGAGCTGGGACCACAGTAACAAAGGCTACTATCAGTAACACAATGCGCCGCCAGGGACTCAAATTCTGCACTGCCAGACGTGTCCCCCTGCTGAAGCCACTACACATCCAGGCCCATCTGCGGTTCGCTAGAGAGCATTTGGATGATCAGAAGAGGACTGGTAGAATGTGTTATGGTCAGATGAAACCAAAATAGAACTTTTTGGTAGAAACATAGGTTCTCGTGTTTGGAGGGGAAAGACATATATACGTATATATATATATATATATATATATATGTATATATATATATATATATATATATATATATATATAAATATATATATACATATATGTATGTGTATATATATATATATATATATATATATATATATATATATGTATATATATATATATATATATATATATATATATATATATATATACATATATGTATGTGTATATATATATATATATATATATATATACATACATACATATATACACACAGATGTACATGTATACGTACGGTAGGTCTTAACACTCAGCCATTTGTTTTGTTAAAGAGCCTGACAGCTAATGGGAGGAAGGATCTGCGGAAGCGCTCCTTCCTTCAATGAGGGTGCAGCAGTCTATTGCTGAAAGAGCGTCAGAGGGACTCCACAGTCTCATGCAGGGGGTGGGAGGTGATTTTGCAGATGTGGTTCTATTGGCTTAAGCAAGCCATGATCTCCAACTCTCGCTGGAACGAGTGTGAAGCGGTCGGGATGAGAATCAGCACCTCCAAATCTGAGACCATGGTCCTCACTCGGAAAAAGGTGGGATGCCCTCAGGGATCAGATCCTTCTCCAGGTGGAGGAGCTTAAGTATCTTGGGGTCTTGTTCACGAGTGAGGGAAGAATGGAGCGGGATATCGACAGTCAGATCGGTGCGGCATCTGCAGTGATGCGGACTCTGCACCGGTCTGTCATTAACTCGCAACAAAACAGAAGGCAAGATTTCACCGATTCAGGTTTTTCGTCGCATCATTCTTCTGCCGTGAAATTCTTCTTTGGTGCTGAGTGCCACTGATAGGTTTATTAATAAGTATACATTAATAAAAGCAGAGAGACATTGTTGACATATTCCAGCTTTGAAACTTGCAAGTGAGAATCGTCCTGGCTCGTCCTCGCCACCGTGACATTCTGAAGAAACGGCATCCTCCTCTCTCCATCTAGTCGCACATAATCAAACCACTTAAAGTAATCTGATTCAAACAATTGCATAAGCTAACCGAATAACACCATTAAGGTCAAAAAACAACTGCGGAAACCAAAAACACCTGCATAAGAATTTGCACAAGTAAGCATACAAGGTGACCTGAGCGGATCGGAAACCAAAACAACTGTGTAAGAATTTGCACAAGTAAGCATACAAGGTAACCTGAGCGGATCGGAAACCAAAACAACTGTGTAAGAATTTGCACAAGTAAGCATAATAATTCCATATAAGGTAAAAACCGAGTGACAATATTTTTAAACAATATGCGAGTATTTTCGGAAGTTGATTCGATTATCGCCATCTGCCGGAAACCAAGTCGAAGCAATTTAAGAGTCCTTCGTAGATCTTCATTGCGAACTCGGATCAACCGTCCTCGGCCTGGAACATGGTGTCCTGTCCGGTCAATAGTCCTGAAAACAATTAAATGTCCTCGAAGCCAGCTGCTTCGAGCTTGCTCGGTCCCAAATTGGAATAAAGCTACTATACATTATTAATGCACATATAATAACATCCCAGAATAACCCCAACAGCCACCCAATTCAGTGCAGAAGAAGAGGCAGAACCCTGACTTCCGCCATTTTTCATTTCCCGCCTTTCGGTTGTGATTTCAGCGTGATTTTTGATATTTTTCTGAACTTTTTAAAAATATCTATACTTAATATAAGATCCGTGAGGAACTGAAGTCGCGAATGTTGAAGGTGGAAAGTGGTGAATGATCACAGTACAGACGCTCCCCTACTTACGAACGAGTTAGGTTCCGAGCGATTGTTCATAAGTTGAATTTGTTTGTAAGTTGATTCAGTGCTATATTTTGTATTATAATTTATGTTTAAGGCCTATATAAGTATATTGAAGGTTTATATAAGTGCATTTGTATGTTCAAGGCTTGTATAAGTAACACGCATTGGTTTGTACTGAAAAAAACATTTAATAAAATGGAGAGAATATGTACAGTACTGTATATATATATATATATAGAGAGAGGGAGAGGGAGAGAGATTTATGTATTGGAAACTGGCCGAAAGAAGCGATCTAACGACGATTGCACAGTTTTCTTCTTTTTTTCATCATAAATGATGCGGTAGCACTGTATGGCATCATTCAATTGATTTGCAAACTTTGTGCAACGTTCAATATTTGGGTCCTGCTGCTCGATCTTTATGTTTATAAATGGTACTGACGGTCGAACGATTCAAGTTGTATTCCCGTGCAACGCTCTCCACTCACGCACATCAAGCTTCGTTATTATTGCCACTCGTTTCAAATGAAATGGCTTGCCTCTTCCTTGCACCTCCTTGCATGCAATTTACGCACTGCAACGAACTGGGCAGAGGAAGGTAGATGCTGGGTGAGCTGAGCTCTCACAGCGCCAGGCGTCGGTATTAGTGGCGGAAAGAAGCACTACTCGGAAAAAGGCGCGCAATACAAAATTGAACTTACGAACATTTTTCGACAAACGCAATTTGCAGACATTTTCGTATGTGCCGTTGTTCGTAAGTCGAATGTTCGTAAGTAGGGGAGCGTCTGTATTGTGTTTATAGAGTGTACCAATTTTTATTTTTTTTAAATGGACAACAGGGTTGGGAGGTGTCTTAGGGAAGGCTGTCCACAGTGCACAGTTCACAATTGGTTAAATATCTGATCTTTCTGGAGGATAGTAGTTTGTTTTCTCCTCAAATGTACTGCTATTATTCTTCGCCAAGTTTCTGAGCAGACTTGGCAGGACTGAGTTGTGGTGTGCGGTCATTGCCTTGCTCAGGGGGTTGGAGATGCATTTTAGCAAATTTAGTATTCATTCTTCGTACATGATGCTTATCCTCACAAGGGTCACAGTGTTGCCAGCCCTTACCCCAGCACACTATGGGCTGTCGCTAGGGTACATCTTGAATTGGTTGGCAGCCAATTGTGGGGCACAAGGAGACACAACCATTCATGCACACACTCACAGAGACCTTGTAGAGCAGTGGTCCCCAAACTATTCCAGAAAGGGCCGCATAAAGGGTTTCGTTCCAACCTTTAAGAGGAAACCTTTCCACCAATCTGGTATCGTAGAAGTGCAATCAGTGGATTGAAGTGTGGTGCTTCTTTTTTCAGCAGAAACATAATTAGTTAAACTGTTGGTGTTGTATGGTTTGGAACAAAAAACACCTTCAGCAGCCCTCGAGGACCAGTTTGGAGACCTCTGATGTTGAGTATTTATATATAATGTATGTCTGTACAATGCATTTTATGTATATTTGATCAATGTAAATTCAGGCATCATGGGTTAATCCTGCAAAATACTGTCCATGTGGACCATGATTGGCCTCCTGCTGCAAGTTTGAGATACCTGTCTATGTTTTTACCCAGCAGCTAGATACCGCTGGTGCTCCAGTAAACCGCGAAAACTCTGGACAAGAATCGCCAGTCGTGTTTTCTCGGGACGTGCCCATTGCCGTGGCCCCCAAGGTCCTGCAGGGAGCCATCCCTTCCGGGCACATACCCAAGCCGGTCATCGTGCCTGATTACATTGCGTGGGTGTAGCCCAAACCTCCGTTCAGCTGCATCGTGTCAATTGGCTTGACCGCGTTTCTCCGTTAACAGGAAATACCCAACCATCCGCTCAGATGAGGAGCGGGACCAGTATCGCGCCGTCTTCAATGACCAATACGCTGAGTACAAGGAGCTGCATGCCGACGTTCAGGCTGCCTGCAAGAAGTTTGATGAAATGGACAGCATGATGCGGAATCTCCCACGCCAGGCCGGCACTCAGATGGTGAGTGGGGTTTCTGCTTTCTGCCACAAACGGCCATTTGGATTGTCGGCTAACTCAATTATTGGCATTCCCACAGAAATAGATGAACTTTGTTTGAACTAGGATGTGAAGCAGTGAATGCTCATGTCTCAGTGCCAATGAGGCCAATAGACGTGCAATTCATTTGGAATGCGAGGGCTGAAAAATGAATAATTGGATGTCAAGCACAGTCAAGTGCTGAGTTGATTTTGGAGCAGAGACAACCAAAGGCGTGACCGGACGATTCGCTGAAAGACGTTTCGCCGATGGATGTTTGGCCAACGAATAGTTCGCCAAACGGACGTTTCGCCAAAACAGGATTCACGCGCTCGGCTAAACACGGCTGGGATAATTCCGACGGGAGTCGGGCCCACATTTAGGAGGTAGTTACCTCCTAGTCCTACAGTCTGAACTAGATCCTAAAAAAAGAAGAGTACATTTGAAAAAAGAGAGGACTTGTTTTTTTAGCCTGAATTCAATGACCACTATCAGCGTTTTTAGCTGGGCTCGTCGTCTTTTGAACGAAAATACTTTTTCATATTTTAGTCATTTCAAAATGTGCTAGTCTTCGTTTCGTTTACTGAAGTTAGCAGCTGCAAAAATTAAAATGATTTTTCTCGTAAAATACATAAAAGGTTTCAATGTTGATTAAACATTGACAAATGCATGTCTTACAAAGTTCAAATATGGTGCTGCTGCTTAATAAAAATATTCCTGAATACTCTTCCCGTGACATATAGTGCAGTTATGAGCACAAACACGTTGAAATACTAGCTTGAACTAGGCACTCAAAAATGAAATATATGTCTTCAAATTATAACAGACTATTAACTGAAAGAATCTTTACATCTACCTCTGAGCAAGTATCGGCGTGGAAAACTTTCAGGTAAAAATGTCAAAATGTGTTGTCTGTGGTCTCCAAAAACGTCAACGCATTCCACTCTTCTTTAAAATGCGATCTTCGGGCCGTTCCCAAAAACCGAGCCTCGATCAAAATGAACTGCCCCCCGCTGGACATTTCTAAATACAAGTACGTACTACAATGTGCTGCCAATGTTTTAACTGTCCGTCGGCCAAACGTCCGTCGGCCAAACGTCCGTCGGCCAAACGTCCGTCGGCGAATCGTCCGAGTACCACCAAAGGAAATCGAAAATGCTGTTTCGAAATGATGATTATTTTCAAAGGCAGGAAATATTACAAACTTGTCTGGCCCTCTGTGAAAAAGCAATTGCCCTCTGAACCTAATAGAGTTGTGCCACCTTTGGCAGCGATAACTGAATTCACGCCATTACGATAATTTGTGATGAGTCTTTAACACTGCTTTGAAGGAACTTTGGCCCACTCTTCTCAGCAGAATTGTTTCAATTCTGTAATATTGCAGGGTTTTCTGGCTTGACCAGCCCATTTCAGATCACACCACTGCATTTCAATAGGATATAAATCCGGACTTTGTGTTGGCCACTCTAAAACCTTAACTTATTTATTTATTTTTTATTTTTAGCTATTCAGAGGTGGGCATTCTCATGTGCTTTGGAATATTGTCATGCTGCATGGCCCCAGAGCGCTGGTGTTTGAGCACATGAACTTAGGGACGGACGTTCTCCTTCAAAACTTGCTGGTAGACAGCAGAATTACCGTGTCGGCCTCACAGCTCTGGGGTCCTGTGTGGAGTTTGCATGTTCTCCCCGGGCCTGCGTGGGTACTCCGGTTTCCTCCCACATTCCAAAAACATACATGGTAGGCTGATTAGATATTCTAAATTGCTCCTAGGTGTGGGTGTGAGTGTGCATGATTGTCCGTCTCCTTGTGACCTGCGATTGGCTCGGATAGGCTCTAGCACCCCTTCGATCCTAATGACGATAAAGCTGTTCAGAAAATGAGATGAGAGATTGATATTGTTCTTATTCTTTTTTTGTGTGTTTCGCACATATTTCATTCAAAATTGGTATGCTTTTATAATTTTGAAAGGGAAATTGGGTGTAGTTTTAGGGATGTTAGAACCGGTTGGAACGGGTTAAAGCTTTCACATGTAAAATGTGCCTCTCCTTAACGACAAATCCATGTTACGAAAACACTTCTGCAACATGTTCTATCATGTTCTAGCTTTTTTGGGTCATTCAGGTGCCTCATGCCTACCCACAATACAAATAGTTTTTGGGCACAATCACACAATGAAAGCAAACCTTCCGCCTTCAAAACCAAGCTGGTTTTATTTTTTAAGCAAATATCAGACAAGTCATTTGCTCATTTCCCCACGCTGGTTGCGTTAAAAGAGCCCCCCGCATGTGAAAAAATACAGGAAATCATTGGGTGACCTGCATGAGCAATTCTGCCGTCAGTTTTGTGATTTTGGAAAAATTGACAGCTGGTGTCATGTCCTTTCTTACAAGACCCGGAAACGGTTCCACAGGAGGTGCAGTTGGAACTGATTGATCTCCAATGTGACAAGTTCAACTCCCTGAAAGTTGCCCCGCCCCCGGATCGTGTGTACAAGTTTTTCAACCTCGGCCCGCGGGCCATATACGGCCCGTTACAGATAACATTCATTTAGGAATAACAAGGGCATGTACTGCCCGATGCTGGACATATTTCTAAATACAAGTACGTACTACACTACAATGTGCTGACAAAACAAATTCACTGAACACTGCTCACCGTCAAATCCGTCAGGCAAAGAGTACCATCCTCTGGATGCAAGTTTAATAATGGGTCATTTGGGAGTAAATAGACATGGTTCAAATGAATTAGTCAAGAGCCAGTACAAAGATAATCATTTTACTTTTTAATATTAAACGCTTTATCAATAAGCTGCCATTCAAAAAAATATTTTATTAAAAAGAAGACAAAGCAAATTCACAGATGGTGTTTTTATTAAAGCAGTAAAAAACGTACAAATTTTGTACAAAAATTACAAATACAATACAAACCATGTACACAAATTACAAATACAATAACAACTTACAAATTATGTACATAGGGAATTCACAGATGGCAGTGGCATTTTTTATCAAAACAGTAAAACTTACAAATTAAGCGCAATCGCTTCTAGGTACTGTAGTTTGTTTGGAAATCGATCCGGGTTTTCATAGTCATCCGTGAGCTTTTTTAACTGTTCATTAACAGCTGCATATGACTTTTTGGTCTGTCTGGGCATAATACCGCCTGTTGGGAATTTTCTTTCTAAATTATATTAAAGTTAAGTTAGTAATCTGACTCCAATTTGTGACCTTACCCAACTGCCACTCATCCAACAATTTGCGCGCTCGTTCTGCAATAGAAAGGTATCAGGAAGCCGACATTTTCACACACAGGTGGATTTATTCCTAACACACAAATCTAATACATACACCTGGGTCTCGGGTCCCTCTATCACAGCTCTATACGCCTCTGTTGCCACCAGCTGACGTACTACCATCCGAGTTTCCCAGCAAATGAATTATACTACACAATTTGCAAATGGAATAGCAAGTAGGGCATCCTGGCATTATTCTATTGGCTATGTGTACACTGCAGTTAACTTTAGCTTGCTTTCATTGGTCTGTCCTCCTCCATTGAGTCGTATCTGCTTTCTCCTGGGTTATCTTGTCCTTGCCGTCTTCTCGCAGATTAGTACCGTTTGTTCTGAAAACATTACATTCTTGCACATACGCTCAACACTTGTCAATCTCATACTCTCATACACAGAATGTAGCAATCATCTAATGAACTACTTTAAGCTCAAACTCTTATGTTCCTTTACGCCATAAGCCTGTTGTATTCGTATTTCCCAATCACTTTGCTCTAATTTGAGTTTGCTTATCAGACGAGATACATTTGGATGGACAACTGACAATCTACATTGAAATGCGCGGTGCCAACCTTCAACAGAATTATTAGTGCGTGGTATTCCCAGCAAGGTCTTTTCTCTAACATTCCATAAGGGGATAGCAAAACATGGACCGCGTCGCCGTCGCCTTCCCCTTTGCTCACCTAGCCAACCCGGATGTCCGGTGTAAAAAAATACAACAAGAACAACAAGACCGCTTTCTACTTCCACTTTAAATCTTCATCTCAAAATGTACTGCCCCACGCTGGACATATTTCCTAATACAAGTACGTACGTGCTGCCAATGTTTTATATTTTTTATTTTATCCTTGCGTTTAAAGTAGTAGCCATTTGCCATATTTTAGGAAATATATATTCAAAATGATTTGCTGAGAACCTTAATTCAAAGATTAATCTCAACGTTTTCTATGCTGGTGTAAATTTTCTAGAGTAGGATTTCTGGATTTGCAATTTCATTACAGTAGTACTTACTGTTACTACTACTTTATTTTCTCTATTTCTTCTGTCACGTACTGTTCTGCGTGATCTCCAAATGGCTACTACTTTAAACGCAAGGATAAAATAAAAAAAATAAAAAAAATGGCATCACATTGTAGTGTAGTACGTACTTGTATTTAGAAATATGTCCAGCAGGGGGCAGTACATGCCCTTGTTATTCCTAAATGAATGTTATCTGTAACGGGCTGTATATGTCCCGCGGGTCGAGGTTGAAAAACATGTACACACACAATCTGGGGGCGGGGCGAGCGCGCGAATCCCGTTTCGGCGAAACGTCCGTTCGGCCAAACGTTCATTCGGCCGAACCGCGAAACGTCCATTCTGCGACCTGTCCGTCGGCCAAACGTCCGTCGGCGAAACATCTTTCGACGAATCATCCGAGAACCCTATGGGATACCTAAAAGACAAAGTTTACGCTACGAAACCCGCAACAATTGCTGAATTAAGAGATGCCATTGAGCATAATTGCACCCAAATACCAAGAGAATTGTTTCATAATGTGTGCGATTCTATTGTTTGGCGTTGTTAGCAGTGCCTGGATCAAAGTGGGCGCCAGCTTGAGAACAAGCAGTGAAAAAACAGAAAAATGATACTAAATATTCTCACACTTTTGAAATAATAAAATTCTAATTACACACCACGTTTACAATTATTTTTAGTGTGCATACATTTTTTGGGACACCCTGTATATCAATTTAAGGTATTTATCATAAAAATATATAAAATAAAAGCACTTAGGTACCGCTACTTATGAATCCTTCTATATATGAAATATTCGGGTTACAAAAAGCCTCAATGTCCCAAAATACAAAAACAATCCATGTTACTAAAGATCAGACAAAAAAAACATCCCCCGAAATGTCCAGTACTTTTTTATTTAAATGGTTGTGGTAGAGTTGCTTTCACATTGCCCCTTCTCCCAACCTCTCGTTATCCTCCCATTAGCTATAAGGAAGCTGCGGCTTCATGATGCCAGAACGGAGGTTAGCGCACTTTAAGCAGACGTTTCAGCCAAAGCCAGCCGCGTGGTGGCCACCGTGTGCGCGGAGTTGTTTTTTAAGTGTTTCTGAGTGTGTGTAATATAATTTTAAGTTAGGGTGTGTTTGTGCGCGTGTACGTATTTTTACTCAGCTACCGTATTTTAACATGTATAAAACGCACCGCCCTAAAGGGCGCAGTCTCAGTTGCGAGTGTATTTTCAGTTTTTTTGTCAATACATAGAGCACTTTGTTTTAAAAGATGCGCTGCTATGGTTGTGCTAGCATGACACACCTAACCCATAGCACATAGCATGCATGCTAGCGCTTGTTTTAAAAAAAGGGCAACAGGAGCAAAACTGAGTTTGATTTAGTTTTATTGACGTAATGTATATTCGTGAAAATATGTCAAAGTATTCAAACATTTACAAATACATCAAAGTCCTCATCTTCTGTATCCGATATAAAAAGTTGGCCAACAATGCTGGGTTCCATAACATTGTCACGGTCAGCGTGTTCGTCGTGGGGTATCGTAATGGTGATTCCAGCTTTGACGAAAGCTCAAACTACAGTGCTCGCCGGCATTTTCGCCCAGGCATCGGGTATCCATTCCAAATCGTCACGTAACTTGTGCGACGCTGCCTGCCTGTCTTTGTATGGAACCTCTATGTTGGCGCCCATCCGACATCCATCACTCTCAAGTCATTTGCAAAGCT
Source organism: Stigmatopora argus (assembly GCF_051989625.1). Taxonomy (NCBI): domain Eukaryota; kingdom Metazoa; phylum Chordata; class Actinopteri; order Syngnathiformes; family Syngnathidae; genus Stigmatopora; species Stigmatopora argus. The sequence continues at coordinate 13,603,322 of NC_135402.1, forward strand.
GTTCCTCCTCACTGTTAAATTGTGTTCAATCCATGGCTTCAGTCCATTTTCCAAGAGTTCACACCCGCATTTTGTTGTCATTCACATCAGGCATTTCCTCTGTATAGCTAAAGTGCTGTTTCTTTGAGTATTGAGTGTGTTTGATTGACGGTTAAAAGCGCTACGAGCACACGGAAGTCAACTGCCTTGCCATTCGCCTGGGATGTTTTGAATGGATTTACCGTAAAGCTTGGAATACGCAGGGAAGCTATTTTTTAGGGTGAATGTCGGGTGGGTTGATCGCAATAAGTAGGGTGTTAGCAAGAAATAAAACCAGTCACTCAAACGGTCAGGGTCATACAAAAATTGGAATTTAGTGCACAAACAAGGCGTACTGACCGATTGGGCGCATCAACCATTTTAGAGAAAATTTTAGACTTAAATGCGCCATATAGGTGTGAAAATACGTTACTTAATTTCAATCGCTTAAAATATAATTTTCTGATGTTTTTTTTTCTTTTTTGCATGGATAAATGAATTTGCATACATAATTCATACAAAATTTGCATATTTGTATCATTTTTAAAGGGTTTAGGGCTGGGATCGGCAACCCAAAATGTTGAGCTACATTGGACCAAAAAAAACAAACATTTCTGGAGCTGCAGAAGCTTTATAAAGAATGTAACACATGTCCATGTTTACATATATTATTCTACTCTCAAAATGACTAACGTGGCTACAAATACATCATGAGCATCCATGATTAAAAAAAATTCCATGCAGTGTGCTATAAAGACTTCTCTGTATGGTGCCGCCTCAAGTTTAACTCATTCCAATAATAATGAATTATGTTTCATTGCTTTGATTAAATAATACAAATACAATAAAGAAATCCGAATTAGATTTCATTTTTGTTTTGAAGATTCAACAAAATAACAAGCTGCAAATGTTACACTTCACCATCCGCCTTGTGTTTTCTCGATTTATTATCTCCCGGGTTGCAATAAAACTTGCAGCAGTCATAATGTTTTAAGATGCAATCCACTTGTTATATCTATTTTTGAGCTCCTTTGATTTCTCCAGAAGTAATGCAATCACACTTTCTCTCTTTCCCAACTGGGCACTCAGCTGCAAATGTATAATGCCTTACCTGGAAATGTCTTTCCACAATACTATTTTTGCTATTTGACATCTTATCATTACAAAGCAAACATTCAATCCTTCTGCATTGTAAATTACTTCAAATGATTCGGTCAAGAAACGTCGTGACCGGACGTTTGGTCGCCGGACGTTTGGTCGCCGGACGTTTGGTCGCCGGACTTTTGGTCCCAAACGTGTGGCGACCAAAAGTCCGGCGACCAAACAAGGTAAAACAACACGGTCTACGTATCAATCAAAGCCAACAATTGCCCTGAGCAGTTTTACTGAGCGGACGTGAGTGTATGAGTGTGTATGTACATGGATTGTCCCCTTAGGAAGGGACGTCAGTCAGGGTCTTAACAAGTTCTCCAACAAAACACAATAAAAGTACGGGGTATTTGGAGCTTTTCTTTAGCCTAATAATTAATAGGGACATTAAGTATGACAAAATAATAATTCGCAGTTTGTATTTAGGGAATTTGAGCAACAATTTTAAATGGTAATTATCAATAACCTTCCGGGCGACCAAACGTCTGGCGACCAAACATCCGAGTACCAAGAAACGTTGAGTCCTGTTTTTCTCTTTTGCTCTTGGGATCCATGGCCTATCACACTGTCGATGGTTTGTTTACAACAGTCACCTGCCTAGCATCCCACCCTGCTGATAGAAACGTGTGTTCCTACACATTCTTACAGCATTGGAAAATGTCAAGAATATTTATGTCATGTTTGTGCTCCTACAGAAATCCAACTACCGTATTTTCACGACTATAAGGTGCACATAAAAGTCTAAAATTTTCTCCAAAATCGACAGGGTGCCTTATAATCCAGTGCGCTTTATATATGGACCAATACTAAAATTGTTATCACGATAAAATCAAATAAATCAGTCGATAGGACAACTACGGCAAGCAGCCCCCGACTCTACTCTTTCCCGTAGATAAAGTACTGCGCAGTGACTGCTGGGATATCGAGTTCTTAATACACCCAGTTCTTCAATACACCCAGTATGACGTCGCGCGAGCACACTAATTTGGTGCTCGCCGTCATTTCGGCTATATTTACAAAAGAAATGTTGGCGTCAACAGAGCATTCAAAGCTAGACTGTGAACTATATATATATATATATATATATATATATATATATATATATATATATACACAACTACGCCAAGCAACCCAGACTCTACTATTTCCCGTAGATAAAGTACTGCGCATTGACTGCTGGGATATCGAGTTCTTAATACACCCAGTTCTTTAATACACCCAGTATGACGTCGCGTGAGCACACTAATTTGGTGCTCGCCGTCATTTCGGCTATATTTACAAAAGAAATGTTGGCGTCAACAGAGCATTCAAAGCTAGACTGAACTATATATACAACTACGCCAAGCAGCCCCAGACTCTACTATTTCCCGTAGATAAAGTACTGCGCAGTGACTGCTGGGATATCGAGTTCTTAATACACCCAGTTCTTCAATACACCCAGTATGATCATTTCGGCTGTATTTACAAAAGAAATCCTGCCGCTAGATGTTGGCGTCAACGGAGCATTCAAAGGTAGACTGCGAACTCTATATATAATATATTAACTCGGAGCTTGCCGTCATTCCCGGAGGCTTGAGAACTACAAACGCTGGACCCGGCGTTTTGGAAGACTCATTTGGGCAACTGTTTAATTCGGACACAGAAAATGAGGACTTTGATGGATTTGTGGGTGGTGATGATGACGTGAGTAAGTTGTAAAATGTCTAAATAAAGTACAACCGAACTCAGTTTTGCTTCCGTTGCCTTTTTAAAAACGTGTTTTTAGCGTGTGGGTGTAGCGTGCAAGAACTATATTTCCCAGCAGTCACTGCGCACCGGAACCCGGAAATAGGCTGCTTCCGGTAGCCAGCGCTATTGCGTTTCGATGTTCATCCATATATAATATATATGCGTCTAAAAAAATGGTGCGTGCTTTGTGTTTAAAATACAGAAATAGCACTCGTTACTGACACTGCGGCTAAAAATACGATGCGCCGAATAGTCGTGAAAATACGGTAAAACAAAACATATATTTCTCTCCCCCATTTTCCACTTTCAAACATTTTTGAAAAAGCTCTAGGGAGCCACTAGTGCAGTGCTAAAGAGCCGCATGTGGCTCCAGAACCTCGGGTTGACGATTCCCGGTTTAGGGGATAGCATTATAAAAAAACGTGGAACAAATTATGCTAATTCAATGTAAAATATGTCTCTAGTTGATAAAAATCCAAGTTACGAAACCACTTCTAGAATGAATTAATTTTGTTAGTAGAGGTACCACTGTAGAAGTGTTCTGACCAAAAAAGTATGACTTAGTGAAAGCCCATATTCACCATTCAGAATACATCACTGATAGGTTCATTAATAGATATACTTTAATAAAAGACATCGGAAACATGATCTAGTGATAACTTGCAACTGAGAATTGGTCCTGGCTCGTCCTCGCCACCGGAGCATTCTGAAGAAAGGCATCGCCCTCTGTCCATTTAGTCGCACATAATCAAAACACTTAAGGTTATCTCATTCAAACAATTGCATAAGCTAACCGAATAACACAATTAAGGTCAAAAAACAACTGCAACAACAATTGCATATCAGATCGGAAACCAAAAACAACTGCATAAGAATTTGCACAAGTAAGCATAATAGTTTCCATAAAAGGTGAAACGAGCGACAGTATTTTAACTATATGCGAGTATTTTCGGAAGTTGATTCGATTATCGCCATCTGACGGAATCCAAGTCAAAACAATTTAAGAGTCCTTCACGGATCTTCATTGCGAACAGCGATCAGCAGTCCTCGGCCCGGGACTCTGTGATATGTCAGGTCAATAGTCCTCAAAACAATTAAATGTCCTCAGAGCTAGCTGCAGGGGGGAAGTGTCCTTGTTATACTGAGCTTTTGTCTGCTTATAATGATTAATGTATCACATATAATGATTAATATTCCACACATACATATAATGATTAATACACATAATAATATCCCAGAATAACCCCAACAATCACTGATTACATGTACATATGTGATCCTTTGGGAGGAGAGAAGTTGTGCTGCCATCATTGTCCCCCCTGCCACAAGACTGAGCAGACTTGTTCAAGTTGAGGTGTGATGTGCGACCCCTGCCATCCACGGGTATAGAGAGGCATTTTTAAAAAATCATTCACTCATCTTCCGTGCCGCTTATCCTCACACTGGTCACATGGGGGCTGGAGCCTATCCCAACTAGCAGGCTGGGTCCCCCCCTCCCCAAATTGGTTCCCAGCCAATCGCAGGTCATAAGGAGATAGACAGCCATTCACGCAAACACTCATACCTGTTTTGGCATGCATGAGCAAACTGGATAAAACACCTGGAATTTGGGGGAAACTGATGGTTAATACATCGCTACAAGTAAATGCAAGATGTACCCTTCCTACTGGCCGTAATTGCCTGAGGCCCCCGCAACCCTTGTGATTTATCTATAGCTACATATACATACATATCATTCATCTCACAAGATCGCGGGAGAAGCCTGTCCCCACTAACTACTCGCAGTAGAGGGGGTACACCCTGAAATGGCTGTCAACCAATCGCAAGGCACAATGAGACAAACAACCATGTACATAAGAGAGAGACGGATGCTTAATGCATGCATTGAGTCAATGAAGACAATCATTATTACTTGTTAGCTATTTTGTGTCGTCAGTGCAATGACATGACAATAATGTCATGACCGGTTTTCAAATTATGTACCTCTACTTATGAAATTAATTCAATACAGAAGTGGTTTCGTAACTTGGACTTTTCGTAAGTAGATACGTATTTTGCATGTAAAAGGGTGACATATTTTCCAACCATTCCAAGATCAGGATAATAATGACCCTCAAAACCTTTTTTTATAAATTATAGAATAAATTGTAAAAGTTTACCAATTGTGTATGAAATATGTGCAAAACACAAAAAGGGAAAAAAGATCGGAACATTCCTAAGATATTAAAATTAACAAGACATGAAAAGACATTTTCCGTTGGTGTGGATGTTCGAGTGCGTAGGAGAGGGGGTGGAGGAGGCAAACGTTTGAAAGCTGAGTAAACATACGTACACCGACACATAAACACACCTTAAAATTGTGTTTTGTTTGGTAAAATATCGATACAACGATGATTGCCTCAAGCTGGGCGATAACAAGTGTCCTGAAAACTTGGATAAAAGCATGCTTTTTCTTTTCACATTGCACCGGGAGTTGATTAGCCATGGTCCCGGAAAGAATTAAAAAGCCAGGGAAGGCGTCTTTTGGTGGAGCGATCGCGTTAAACTCCGCTGATGGCTGTTGACCCGACAAGGACTGCTCTGGTCTTAGTAACTTCCTTCTAGCAATTATTTTATTTTATTTTTTTAAGTGTATTAATGTTTCGGGGATGTTTGATTTCATTTGACGTTTCGTAACTTGGATTCTTTTCTTATCTTGGAACAAAATGTTTTACGCATTGAAGCTTTTCTTAGCCTCAATATTTCATATGTAGAAGTGTTAATAAGTAGAGCTACCACTGTATAATGTTGTTGACCTGGTAAGTGGTGGGTTATGGTAAAGCAGGGGTCTCAAACTTGCGGCCCGTGGGACGATAATTTGCGGCCCCCGTCTTAATATGAAAGATCGATTTATTTATTTTTTTTAATTTTTTTTTTTTTTTTTACCCCTTTCCCCATGATGGCGCCGTTTAAGTGGCAGCCAGTGGCAGTAGCTCTGTCCACTCATGTTTTTCTTGTTTTACAGCATGTTTTACATGAAAAATTAGAGGGAACATTGACATGCACCTGCTTGTGGCAGGTGTGATACTGGTGTGCCGATAGCGAGCAATGATGATGTCGTGACCGGATGATTCGCCTAAAGACGTTTCGCCGACGGACGTTTGACAGACGGACAGGTCGTACTAGTATTTGTTAGTTTAATGATTAAATACAAATACTAGTATTTGTATTTAATCATTAAACGCTGTTTTCAGCTGGATTTGACCGAATTTGAGAGCATTTTGAGCCGTTTGGCGAATGGACGTCTATAGACGTTTTTTTGCCTCCATCGCGATATCATCCAGTATTTGTATTTAATCATTAAATGCTGTTTTAGGATGGATTTGACCCGATTGCTGTCATTTTACGGCTCGGTTCTGCTACATCTGCCTGCCCAAGAGTGCTTATTCCCGGACTGCCATTGATGGTAGACGAACATTGATTTTTACTATAATTTGGACAACACCGGCAGCGGGCCGGATTAAAAATCCTAACGGGCCGTATATGGCCCACGGGCCGAGGTTGAAAAACTTGTACACACACGATCCGGCGGGGCGAGCGTTCGAATCCCGTTTCGGCGAAACCTCCGTTCGGCCGAATGAACGTTCGGTGGAACGTCCATTCGGCGACCTGCCCGTCTGTCAAACGTCCGTCGGCGAAACGTCTTTAGGCGAATCATCCGAGTACCGATGATGTCGCTCACACTGGTACTCAGTGCGCTCAGGGAGGTTGTCTTTCTGCTCAGACCAACAAAAAATTAGAGGGAACTTTGGTTCGGAGCTGAATGAACCAATCACGGTGAGGTATACGGCTCTGGAGGGCGGGACATCGGCCGGGCTGTCCAGTGCCTCGCTCACTCACTCATTCATTCCTCCAATCAGCTGGGCGGAGGAGAAGCCGTGAGGCCGATCACTCCGCTCGGCGCGCACACTCCTCCGCTGCTCTCAGCATAGAACTGAATGAGGCGCTATGATCCGTGATCCAGCCTGTGTCAGTGTCTGTAGCCATCTCCGCGATTGAAACGGAGAGCGAAAGTGCACATGCGCCACAAACCCGCGCGACTGAATGTGAAAGATCAACCCGAGACTCATTCCAAGTGGAAAAACATATTACAGAGCCCCAGAGATGTCTCTTTCAAAGCCTGCCGTGAAGAGAAAGGTCGGTGATGAGCACAGACAGTTTCAAGAAAAGTGGTGAGTGCAATATTTCTTTGTTGAACACAGGGGCACCCGACGTGTCTCATTTGCACTGAAAAAGTTGCGGTGCACAAGGAATACAATTTGAAACGTAATTGTACTATGAGACATGCTGAGGAGTACGAAAAATACCAGGGAGATGAGAGAGCCAACCAGGTTGCCAGTCTTAAAACACGTCTTCTGAGGCAACAGGATCTCTTCAAGAAGGCTACCAAAGACAGTAATGCAGCAGTCAAAGCTAGCTACGCCGTTTGTGAGTTGATTGATCCTGTGCTAAGTGATCCCAAATGGCTCATGGACTTGGCTTTTCTTGTTGATATCACACATGAGCTTAATGTACTGAACAAGAAGCTACAAGGCCAGGGGCAACTTGTCAGTGCTGCCTATGACAACGTGAGAGCATTCTGCACTAAACTTGTGTTATGGAAAGCCCAGCTCTCTCAGACAAACCTTTGCCATTTCCCAGCATGCAAGGCTCTCGTGGATGCAGGCACACCATTCAGTGGTGAGAAGTATGTTGAGGCCATTTCGAAGCTACAGGAGGAATTTGATCACAGATTTGCAGACTTCAAGACACACAAAGCCACATTTCAAATTTTTGCGGACCCCTTCTCCTTTGATGTGCAAGATGCCCCTCCTGAGCTTCAAATGGAGCTCATTGACCTGCAGTGCAACTCTGCACTCAAAGCCAAGTTCAGGGAGGTGAGTGGAGAAGCAGACAAGCTTGGGCAATTTTTGAGAGAGTTGACCCCCAGCTTCCCTGAACTTTCCCGAAGGTTCAAGCGGACCATGTGCCTTTTTGGGAGCACATACTTGTGTGAGAAGCTCTTCTCCACCTTGAACTTCAATAAGTCCAAGTACAGGTCCAGACTTACTGATGAGCATCTTCAAGCTCTACTGAGGGTCTCCACTGCTTCCTCCCTCAAGCCAAATGTGACTATGTGAGAAGAAGCGCTGCCAGGTCTCTAGCAGCAAGGAGTAGGCAAAAGAAGCCGTGTTCAGAATATTTCATGTTCAATGTTCCATTCAAGTTCAGAAAGTTAAAGGTTAAAGAGCTGTTAATACAGACATTTGAAACGGAATAAAAATAATTCATTTTCTCTACTTAGCCAGCCAGTGTATATCTACTGTATGCTCATTAGTATTATTTGGTTTTATATTACTGATTGATTTATTTTTTATTCATCTTTAAGTTAATTTATTTAATTCATTATTTTTTGTTAAAAAATAAAGATATTTGATAACGTTGGAAAGTTTTATCAGTGCTTTTCTTGTGGAAATCCTGATGCGGCCCAGTCTCACCCAGACTCGGCCTCTAGCGGCCCCCAGGTAAATTGAGTTCGAGACCCCTGTGGTAAAGGGACTTGCACTTTGATAGCCTTTCCATCTTCAAGGCACTCTAAGCACTTTGATATTATATCTTCATTTACCGACTGATAACACACCACCAGGAGCATTGCGGGGTTGAATATATTGCCAATGATACTTAAATAAGGTCACCAGTACCACTCTTACCCTCAATATTTCATATGTAGAAACGTTAATAAGGTAGCTACCACTATATGATGTTGTTGACCTGGTAAGTGGTGGGTTATGGTAAAGGGACTTGCACTTCGATAGCCTTTCCATCTTCAAGGCACTCTAAGCACTTTGATATTATATCTTCATTTACCGACTGATAACACACCACCAGGAGCATTGCGGGGTTGAATATATTGCCAATGATACTTAAATAAGGTCACCAGTACCACTCTTACCCTCAATATTTCATATGTAGAAACGTTAATAAGGTAGGTACCACTGTATGATGTTGTTGACCTGGTAAGTGGTGGGTTATGGTAAAGGGACTTGCACTTCGATAGCCTTTCCATCTTCAAGGCACTCTAAGCACTTTGATATTATATCTTCATTTACCGACTGATAACACACCACCAGGAGCATTGCGGGGTTGAATATATTGCCAAGGATACTTAAATAAGGTCACCAGTGCCACTCAAAATCAGAATCAAATCAAAAGCCTTTATTGTCATCATACACAGCTGCGTATAACGAAATTGGTGGTGCTACTCCACAAAGTGCGTTTTTCCAGTAAAAGAACATAAGTAATATAAAAATATAAAGCGTCACACCCTGTTAAGGTAAATTCTAAAATATTGCACAATCTAAGATATTGCACATTGTTATTGCACACCCCAAAGTTATTGCACAGAAGGGATCGTGTGTCGTGCTAACGCAAGTTCAGAGTCCTGATGGCTGTGGGAAAAAAACTGTCCTTAAGTCTATTTGTCTGTGCTTTGTGAGACCTGTAGCGTCTGCCAGAGGGCAGCAGCTGGAACAGGTTGTGACCAGGGTGGGTGTTTTGGGTCCCTGTGTAGCGTGCGGCTAGCTAGCGATACCACGGCGTCAGGGATTTGCGGGTGTAGCCACGTTTCCGTGATGAGAATAATGTTGCAGTTCCTGACAAAGCTGTTGGTAGCAAGCTGAAGTTCCAAATCGTCCATTTTGTGGGTGATGGATCTGGCGTTGGTCGAGAAGATATTCTGAAGCGGTGCTCTGTGCGGTTGTTTCCTTAGCTTAGCAGCTAGGCCCGCCCGGCATCCGCGCTTTTGCTTTCTTTCCCTTCGCCGTCTCCGTCGTACTCTGAGTGGACTGACTATCCACGGAGATCCCGGTGGTCTCGAGATATCCTCGGGGATATTGTAGGTTCGTTGGTAATCTGTTGTGATGGACATATCGCATCTCCTCCCGAGAGTTATTAAATCTTGGCGACTGTAGAAAAAGTTTGCCTCGCAGATGTTGGTAAATAACGATAAGATTGAGAAAACAAAACACCAAACTGGAGAGCAAAGAGCCGCTGCACCCGTGCGCGCCGCCATCTTGGATCTTGCCATATGGTTTGGGCAGTGACTATGTACTCACTGAGCCAGACAAGTCCACATGATATAACAGGGAGCTCCTTCTCTTTTTGCAGGAAGCTGATCGCATCAACAGAATCCTTCAGGAGTTCCAGAGGAAGAAAAATGTGAGTCACTTAGAGGGGCTTATGTGGTGGAGTTTGGCCGGCTGCCTTGCATATTTTGTCTTAAGATTTCTTTTTCGACGTGAAGGACTCAACTTTCCTGGAGAAGAAGGAGCGTTGCGACTACCTGAAGAACAAACTCTCGCACATCAAGCAGAAGATTCAGGAGTACGACAAAGTCATGGAGTGGAACGATGGATAAAAGGAGGCTTTTTCAGAACTTCCGCTCCTCAAATGTGATGATTTTTCTCTGTCCCATAGAGAAAACTAATGGGTTTTTTAATATGAGGGGAGTCTTGACACTGAATAAAATTTCATTATTTGGATCATTATTTTTGTGATTTGTAAACTGTATGTAGCGTACCAGCCAAAAGATGGTTAACTCTTAACTGATGGTTTTCAGTTTGTGTAATTATAGTCCATCCGTTTCCAAAAACATCCAACCACCGTGATAAATTGTGTTACTTTTGCCTGTCCTAAGATGTATACTAAAAGACGGACAAAGTCTTCCTTCGTTCACGCGTCGTCAGCTGTTGCTTTTAAGTTTGTGACCTTCACAATAAAAGTCACGCAGAGAATATGAACATATACATATATACCTTTACAGAAATCTTAATGACATCAAAATGCTGTTTGAGTAACAAAATAAATTTTAATCAAAACTAAATTAAATCTGGAATTAGGTCCTTTACAATGTGAATCACATTATTTTCTGTTACTATTATGTAAATTGGTTTGTCACTAGTAGATTCCAATCTGCTTGTAGTGGAAGGTTGTTAATTTGCTTCAAATGGATTGGATGTCTCTAGTTGTCAATGACAGCCAATTGGCTATAAGCAGGTATTTGCAAATATTTCATATGGTTGATTTACTTTAATTTAAAGACTATCAGATCATAAAGACAATATTTACTGGTTAGGGTGACCGTTCATTCAGCGGCCAAGCGCTAAGGCCATCAGAGTCCAAGTAAAAATTGATGGGGATAATTCTAGTGTGAATTCGCTAGTAACAATAGATGAAATTTGCAACAGTTCAGCCCCTGTAATAAACAGGAGAGTGGACATGTGATTCTTTGTTCCTCCATTGAGGCCGACAACAATAAATGAGATTTCTCCGATTGTGTCACCATTGAGAATGACTCCGCACAAAGCTACATTGCAAATTTTACAAAAATAGATGAATGGAAAGCAATGGTGATTAATGTGGAAACTGGACACAAAGTGGAATTGTCAGGGATATGAAACAGTTTAGAAACCGAAAATGTGCTCAGTCAACAAGCATAAATACAAAAGGATCTAAATATGAAGCCATAGAACGCAAATAAGCTAAATTTGACTTTGAAGAACGCAGTCAAGCCTAAACAAAGACAGTCAAGAAATTCCCACTAATCCTTGGAAATGATGCAAATACCAATATAAACCCTTTAAAATAGAAGTTCAAATATTAATTGGCAAACCCCTCTTTTGAGGAAAGAGCATTAATTTGGTACACACAACTTTAAAAATTGACAGCTGGCTCAGAATTGACTTTAGGAGACGTCAGGGCAATCCTAAATTGGAGACTGACAGAAATTGAAGCAGCCGCCTTCAGGAGAGTGGATGAAGGATTAGATTCTTCACAGCCATTCACATGACTAGTTTGGAACAGAATGTTAAAGTAATTAATGGAGAGTTTCCCTCCGTCCCAAACTGCAGATAAGTCAAGGTTTTTTGAGTGGGATGAGAAACAAAACCCCACCTCTTGGTGGGCACAGTGTGAAAATACATTTTTTTATCACACAGGAGCGACCAATGCGTATGACCGCATCTGCTTTGGTCTTTAAGATTGCAATTATGAACATGCTGCCAAAAGAGGTTCAAACTAATATAGAAGCTCAGTGATGGATTCATTATTAATACAATTTAATCAAACATGGAGACATCTTTAAACATACACTGGCTACAACTTGCAAGGAGAATCACTCCCAACTCGCCTTCGTTCAAAAGGATTCTGAAAAACGGTATCCTCTGTCCATTTTGTCGCGCCATACTCAAAACATTTAATGTAATCTGATTCGAAACAATTGCATAAGCTAACCGAATAACACCATTAATGTCAAAAAACAACTGCCACAACAATTTCATATTAGATCGAAACCAAAACACCTGTGTAAGAATTTGCACAAGTAAACATACAATGTGACCCGAGCGGATCGGAAACCAAAACAACTGCGTAAGAATTTGCAGAATAAGCATAATAATTTCTTTATAAGATAAACAGAGCAGCCGTATTTTTAAACAATAATGCGATTATCGCCATCTGCCGGCGTCCAAGTCAAAGGAATGTATGAGTCCCTTGTAGATCTTCGGCCTGGAACACGGTGTCCTGTTCAGTCAATAGTCCTGAGAACAATTAACTGGCCTCGAAGGCAGCTGTGGGGGAAAGTGTCCTCGTGCTTACTTTGTCCCAACATAAAGCACAAATTAATTTATAGCTTCATTACCTATTAAAATGCTTAATGAACATATACTAACATCCCAGAATAAACCCAACATTCCCCCATTTTTATTATGTTTGTCTTTAATTCATTTTATGGCAAATACAAAAGAGGGAAATGTCCGCTGGCTGCTTTAATTTTACCGGCATAGTCCCTACTCATTCGGCTGGTCTAAAAAAGAAAGAACAAAATCATTTTCGCCCAATTCGTTCTCGGAATTACCATGCTCCTGGAATTCACTGCTCCCCTCAGTACGTTTCATCAGCAGAGGATATAATTCATGCAATTTAGAATTTGTAGGGGCAATCGCAGTGGTTATAAGTCGGCTTAGCAAGGAGCGTAAGCAGGGGATAAGACAACACCCACATAATTTCAACGTCGTAGCAAAAATGGCTACTGAAATTACAACAGATAGGGCCAAACCTTTGTATGTACGAAGGGCTTATCCCACCAATCTGTCAAGCGGATAATTCTACTCCAGGATGCTTTTTTATATTGCGGTTTAGGGTCTGCAGGCCATCGTTGGCCCTGGTGAGGTACCCAGTGGGGGACATGTTGTTGAGTGCAACATTTTTTCAAACATTGCATACGCCCCCTGCTCCTTCAAGAAGCATCTCAACCGCTATGCGATCCTGGAACGCCATCAGACTAGTGGCTGCCAGTTGTTCCTTTATTGCCACAAATCCCTGTTCAGTATAATTTTCAAGGTTTTGGACATTGTAATGCAGGTAATTTATCCTATCCACATTGTGTTGTGATAACTACAACAGGGGCCTATGTCCGATTATTATTATTTTGTTTGGGGTATTTTAAAAAAAAATAGACTCCCAATCTGCTGCGACCTGATTAGCCAACCTATACTCATCTGGTATGCCCTGGGGGATGCCAATCGCATCAATGTATGTTGGATCTCCCTGTCTCCATGCCGCTTGACGCCGTCGGGAGGGAACCACCATCATACTGGATTTCTGAGCAGCCAATTGTATCTCCTCCACTGTAGAGGGAAAAACAGACACTGGTAAAAGCAGTGACCCCAAGGCACAAAGTCCTGCCGCGTTTAGGCAGGAGTCGTATAATTTATTTCCACCACATCACCACCATAGGTCAGAACGTCGTATCAGGGTTGCAGTCTGTTTTAGAACGCGGGCACACCACGTCTCATTTATCGCCCCCAGTTTCAGACCATGCCCTGTAAGGATTAAGCAGGTAAAATGATCAAAGGCAATATGTGTTGAAAAGTTAGCTTTGTCCTTTGCTGCTCTTGTAGACATTATTCAATTTCTCACATTTTGGGCTTACATCTTTTATCATTATCTCCTTTACACAATCAAGGGTAATTTGCGCGGGTACTACTCTTAAGAGAGGTCGGGCCCCATACATGTTATAGAGGTTTGATTTATAATAGCTGCATTTTCCATCAACAATAACCAATTATTTCTTACCGCCTCCCGTTTGGGAAATCCCTGTTGCGGAAATGAATTCATCATCCCTGGTTATCTCAGATTTCAATTTCACTATGGCGGATCTGGGTGTTTCCATCTCTGACGGTTTTCCATAGACATGGTCATTGTTGTTGAGACACAAATGTAAAATTTGTAAAAAGGGTCTTCTCCACCTGCCCATGGACTTAGGAAAAATATCACACAAGGATATTTTCCACAAGTTAATTTGTCAGTCTGAATAATGATTTGTAATCCCCCCACCATAAGGGTTAATTTTATCAAAGGCCTGATGGTTTTTTGCCCACGTGTGTGTCTCTATAAAATCCATATGTATCCTTTGAAATGGATATGTAGCTTTTGTTGCTTGACATAAGGGGGAATTGCCCGTGTTTTGGCCGTATATTTGCAGATAGATTGAATCCATAAGTTTTGTAGTGCCTACCAATCTCCCCCCTTTTTGAGGCATGGAATTTCCCATGACTCAAAATGGCAGCCTTCCTAGATAAGTCTTTTGTTTTTGTTTAGCCCCCAGGTTCCCAAATTTCCCATTGCAGAAATCAAAAATTTCATTTGGCGAAATTCTTTTCCCTTCTTTTTTGTTTCTGTCCTACTCTGCCACCGCCGTCCTCGAAAGGCATATCAGCGATTTCAGAAACCAAATTTCCAAATCATTTTCCACCTTGATATTAGATTGATAGAATCATATCTTGGTGGCCAGCCAATTAAAAACACAAAAGACAGACACTCATCCACACTCGCACTCATAATCAGGGAATTTAGAGTGTTCCACCAGTCATCCATAGTTTTGGTTTGTTGGAGTAAAACTGGAGTACCCGGAGAAAACCTACGAATTCTTGAGGACACCAGGAATACTCCACACTCCGGAAGGTCTGGATCCACCCCGCTTTCATTAGTAGATCCTCGAACCGCAAGGTTGATGCGTTAATCACGAGTCAATTTGGGTCGTTCAGTCATACCTCAGTGACCCGTAAATTTTCACTACAGGTGTAAACCACCATCCCCAGTGGGGCTTCTTGGTAGTTCACCCAATCTTGCTGCCCCGTCAGCAATAATCATTCCTGAAGGAACTAGGTAATTAATGTACTAGATTCGCATGCCACACATCTACAAATCGAAATTTGTTCTGGAAGTTCAATTGCCACTGCTTACTGCCCCAGTCAGTCAGCATGTGGACTGCCAGGCTGTGATTAACTATCTATTCGCCAATAATGCAATAACGGAAAAGTTGTGACACATTGAAACACCCCCCCTTAAGTATTTTAACTGTTTGAAAAAACTTTACCTCCATGTTCTGCAACCCCTTTCAATGCTATCGAATTTTGCCCATTCTAGACAACCCATCTACTTCAAGCATTACTCAAAGGTTGATATTTTATAATTTGGAGATGCTATTTTTGAAACATAGACATTATTTCATCACTTGTTTCACACTATGAAAGGCCCCACCAGAATTTGGGCATCCAGTGCCAAAATAGAGCCTATTTCCAAATGTCTCTTGAATTTGTTGTAGATATTCCCCAAATATCTCAAAATTCATGTGCCAACGCATTATGTCAAAACCCAAAGCGACAAACATAATCTGCCAGATTTTGGAACTTGGAGAATTGTTCCTTTCCCCCTTATCTAAGCTTGTTATTGTCAATTGTTATCACTGTAACATTTAGGTGTATTAACCCCATAATTGCAATGCTGTAAGTTTTGGCTAAAGTTCTCTAAATTTGTATGCCCCTAAAGCAATAGACGGCAACGTCATTTGGTTGTATCAATTGATCAATGCTTATCCAATCCTTAATATCCTAATAGTCATCAATATGACCTATGCCAAAGCATATTTCTTCCTTCAGGACAAACAGGGAATGTCTTCTGTGCACTTTAAAAACACTCCATGCTTCTTCTAGGGAAACTATGCCTATCCTAAATCAATTATCTTATCTACCCCAGCCAGGTCCAATTTACCTAATAATTTGGACGAATGCCATGAATTTTCTCATGCCATTTCTTCATTGTTAATTTCATGTATGATCTCTTTAACAACCAAATAACTCTTAATACCTAAGACATAATTTGCAAATCACCTCATACCATGTTTACTTAATATTGTAAATTTTCCCATTCCTTTTTCTTTAACCAGCCAATCTCTTATGTTAAAGTATTTCGGACAAACCAACCATTTAAAACAGTATTAATATTCTTTTATCCTCCAAAACTAGCTCTCTTTAATTAAGAGCCCTTTGAACTCCGCAAATTGGTAAAAATGGCTATTTTGCTCTTATTATGAAATGTTTAACGGAACCTCGCTCTTAGCCGCTAACTGTGACCTTCACGGTTGCTGCGACAGCAGCATTCTTATCTTATAGAAATTCCTAAGCGCTCTCTTTTTCTTTTTGTGCACAATGCTTCGCCTCCTGTGCACAGTTATGACGCTTTTTAGAGAAGACTAAATTAATTCCTCTCCCGATATCCAACTATATCACAATATTTTGCCAAGACCCCCAAGGCCAATTATTGTAATGTCTTCACGGACGGGGTCCCCAAAATATTTTTAGCCGCTTGTGCGGTCCACGCATATATTGAATGACTGCATATAATCAAGCTTTTGTTCCTAACACTGTCCAATCAGTAGCCGCAGCAAACAGCCGCGCTCCCCCGCAGCCGACGCATTATTTGACCAGTCTAGAGTATAAACATATTTAATCGGCTGTTTTGCCATATCTTTTCGGTTTTAAACACCATATTACCGCTAGCAGACGGGATCAAAAGCTCACAAGCTCCAGTATCAATTGAATTCCAATTCACAAAAAATGTAATCTCTGGTTTAACCAAATCAATTGCTAGTGTTTCCATTAAATTTAGCTCAACATCCTCATATTCAATACTCATACTTGTTTTTAGAGACCCTTTTGTCCGGGCAATCACGCGATATATGGCCCAATTTTCCACAAACCCAGCACATAGCATTTTTGAAAGCTCGATTTCTGTTTAACTTCCTCATTCCCAATCTCTCTTGGCTAACATCCCCACGCTCTCGCCACCTATCAACCAGCCGAGGGGGCCCCGCTATTTTTTACAAAACAGTACATTTTGCCTTTCCCCGCTTCGCCATCAAAACCAATAGTTAGTATCTGTGGAACAAGCCGTCTAGCTTCTATCTCATTCATATATTATACATATATATTACTTCTATGCATTAGTACATACATTATCCCGTAGTATCAATATCTTATGCATATTAAGCCAGCAAAACCATATTTATTTTATCTATAAGTTCAGATGTCTAATCCTAAAAGCGCTCTGATTTTCAACAAATTTCCAATCTTTACATGGCAGACGCATCTTTGGATCGTTGTCAATAGCCGATTTATTATTTGAGCCACCCATTTTGGAGTGGGTTCGTGTGCAACCTCGTAGTAACTTTTTTCTCTTGTTTCTCCTTAGGCTTTATAAAAAAAACGCACAACCAAAACAACGTCGACCACCACGTTTTATAGACCACACTCGTGTCTACCTGCTAGTGACTAGTATAAACAGGGTTTTCAAAATCGCGAGCCTAATTTCTCAAAAAAAGACCATCACGTGAAATGCCCTTCGCGCATTTGGAACCCGTCAACAACATGCAGACATTTCACGCGAACTCACCAGAGATGTCCTCAGATGTCTCCCCTTGTTGGAATAGTCTTCAACCATCGAGAATCCAGGCGCTGCTGCGAAATAATCCGGCCCGGAAAGGGTATTTGTTGCCGTGCACGGACTTTCCAGATATCGAACCCCAGCGTCCGGATTCCTTATCGGTGTGTTGACCCCGGCTTCTCGAAGGTCCAAATGATGGATTCATTATTAATACAATTTAATCAAACATGGAGCCATCTTTAAACATACACTGGCTACAACTTGCAAGGAGAATTACTCCCAACTCGCCTTCGTTCAAGAGGATTCTGAAAAACGGTATCCTCCTCTGTCCATTTTGTCGTGCCATACTCAAAACATTTAATGTAATCTGATTCAAAACAATTGCATAAGCTAACCGAATAACACCATTAAGGTCAAAAAACAACTGCCACAACAATCTCATATTAGATCGAAACCAAAACACCTGCGTAAGAATTTGCAGAATAAGCATAATAATTTCTTTATAAGATAAACAGAGCAGCCGTATTTTTAAACAATAATGCGATTATTGCCATCTGCCGGCGTCCAAGTCAAAGCAATTTATGAGTCCCTTGTAGATCTTCGGCCTGGAACAAGGTGTCCTGTTCAGTCAATAGTCCTGAAAACAATTAACTGGCCTCGAAGGCAGCTGTGGGGGAAAGTGTCCTCGTGCTTACTTTGTCCCACATAAAGCACAAATTAATTTATAGCTTCATGTTGGAATAATGATTCAAACCTTTTAAATCATTATTAGTAATATTTAATTAAAAAAGGAAAAACATCTTTCAACAAACTCTGCTTACAACTTCGAAGGAGATGCAATGTGACGTCGTCTTAGCCCCCAGTGCATTCTGACGAGCGGAATACTCTTCGGTCCATTTAGCGGCACATAACCAAAACATTCAAAGGTAATCTGATTTAAACAATTGCATACGCAAAAACAACTGTCTCTGCTGTTTTGAACAATTGTATAAGCTCAACCGAATAACATCATGAAGGTTATAAAAACACTGTCCAGCACTCAGTCCTCGGAGCAAGAACTCAGTGTATTGTTTTATGTCTTTGCGTACTTGTATCTCTCGCTGATCCCAGCTGTCCTGGAGAGCGACCTTGGCGTAAGCGTTTGTCTTCGTTGAAAGCGATCAACACATATATATATATTGTTTAATATAGTTACACATTTAGGATGAGCAAATATATTGATTAATATAGTAAGCATGTATATTATAAGGCTTTATATTCATTGCAAACACATTTATAATAATGATTATTCCATCATTCCCCCCTATATTATAAATTTGCACATGATCCCCTTAATAAAACTTCCTTTCAGCTTTATTCCATTAATTCCAAATGAACATATAGTAACATCCCAGAATGAACCCAACATTCCCCCTTTTTTTATTATATGTTCGTTATTTATTTTATGGCAAATCCAAGAAGAGAGGGATATCTCCGTTGGCTGTTTTAATTTTACCCGCTTAGGCCCTACTCGTTCGGCAGGTCTGAAAGCAGAAAACAAAATCATTTTCGTCCAATCCATCCTCGTAATTACCATGCTCCTGGAATTCACTGTTAGTGTCAGCACGTTTCAGTAGGGGATATAATTCATGCAATCTGGAATTTGTAGGGGCAATCGTAGTGGTTATAAGTCGGCTCATCAAAGATCTTAAGCAGGGAATAATACAACACCCACATAATGTCAAAATCGTAGCAAAAAGGGCTACCACAAATTAGGCCAAATCATTATTAGTGAGGCCACAAATCTGTCAGCGGACATTATTCTACTCCAGGATGCTTTTTCATCTTGCGGTTTAGGGTCTGCAGGCCATCGTTGGCCCTGGTGTGGGACCCAGTGGGGGGCGTGTTGTTGAGTGCAACATTTTCAAACGTTGCATACGCCCCCTGCTCCTTCAAGAAGCATTTCAACCGCTGCACGATCCTGGAACGCCGTCAGACTAGTGGCTGCCAGTTGTTCCTTTATCGCCACAAATCCCTGTTCAGTATAATTTCCAAGTTTTTGGACATTGTAATGCAGGTAATTTATCCAATCAACATTTTTGTTTGGAGTAATTAAAAGAAAAATATACTCCCAACCTGCTGCGATCTGATTAGCCAACTTATACTCATCTGGTACGCCTCGTGGATGCCAATCGCATCAATGTATGTCGGATCACCCTCTCCGATCAACGCCGTCGCGAGGGGCCCGCCATCATACCGGATTTCTGTGCAGCCAATTGTATCTCCTCTACTGTAGATGGAAAAACAGACACTGGTAATAGCAGTGAGACCAAGGCACAAAGTCCTGCTGTCATTTTGGCAGGAGTCGTATAATTTGTTTTGACCCCACCACCACCATAGGTCAGAACGTGGAATCAGGGGTGCAGTCTGTTTTAGGACGTGGGCACACCACGTCACATTTATCGCTCCCAGTGCCGGACCGTGCCCTGTGAGGACTAAGCAGGTAAAATGATTAAACGCGACATGTGTTGAAAAGTTAGGCTTGTCCTTTGCTGCCGTTGTAACTGGGTAGACATTATTCCATTTCATACATTTTGGGCTTACATCTTTTGTCATTATCTCCTTTACACAATCAGGGGTAATTTGCGCGGGTACTACTCTTAAGAGAGGTCGGCCCCCATACATGTTATACAGGTTTGATACAGGTTTGATTTATAATAGCTGCATTTTCCATCAACAATAACCAATTATTTCTTACCGCCTCCCGTTTGGGAACTCCCCGTTGCAGAAATGAATTCTCTGGTCATCTCAGATTTTAATTTTACTATGGCGGATCCGGGTGTTTCCATCTCTGACGACCTTCTTACCCATGGACTTAGGAAAAACGTCAGACAAAGATCCACAAGTTAATTTGTCAGTCTGAATTATGATTTGTAATGCCCCACCATATGGGTTAATTTTATCGAAGGCCTGATGGTTTTTTCGCACACGTGTGTCATCCAAGCTTGCCAATCTAGACCAGTTTCTGCAACAAGGTTTCCCCAATCTGTTTTAGGACTGTTATGTACCACACATATTCTATAAAATCCATGTGTATCCTTTGAAATGGATATGTAGCTTTTGTAGCTTGACATAAGGGGGAATCGCCCGTGTTTTTGCCATATATCTGCATATCCGGCTCGAAGGACCAAATGTTGGAATAATGATTCAAACCTTTTAAATCATTATTAGTAATATTTAATTAAAAAAGGAAAAACATCTTTCAACAAACTCTGCTTACAACTTCGAAGGAGATGCAATGTGACGTCGTCTTAGCCCCCAGTGCATTCTGACGAGCGGAATACTCTTCGGTCCATTTAGCGGCACATAACCAAAACATTCAAAGGTAATCTGATTTAAACAATTGCATACGCAAAAACAACTGTCTCTGCTGTTTTGAACAATTGTATAAGCTCAACCGAATAACATCATGAAGGTTATAAAAACACTGTCCAGCACTCAGTCCTCGGAGCAAGAACTCAGTGTATTGTTTTATGTCTTTGCGTACTTGTATCTCTCGCTGATCCCAGCTGTCCTGGAGAGCGACCTTGGCGTAAGCGTTTGTCTTCGTTGAAAGCGATCAACACATATATATATATATTGTTTAATATAGTTACACATTTAGGATGAGCAAATATATTGATTAATATAGTAAGCATGTATATTATAAGGCTTTATATTCATTGCAAACACATTTATAATAATGATTATTCCATCATTCATTACCTATTAAAATGCTTAATATTTTATAACCCAAATAGCTCAGGTTGCTCAACCTCTTGCATTCACCCCCAAACCAAATGCAAATTTTACATTCCAAAATCAGAGGGGCACAGGGAGTGGGGGTAGACGTGGCAGAAAGTATGCACCCCGAGATCTGGAAAGGATACAATGTTTGCAATGGACAAGATCGCAAATCTTCTTTAGTCCAAATGCAACCTTCTCCATTTGACGCCAATGGCTGACATCTACTGGGGAGTAATTGATCTCAGTCTTGTAAATGAAACAAACATTCTCCACCTTTGCAGAATGGAAACCTTGGATCACAGATCAATTCACAATTTTGTCAGTCCTCAATGATGAATGCGAACTCGTCACAGTAATTGACTTGTCAAATGCATTTTCTGTGTGCTTGGTACTCGGATGATTCGCCTAAAGACGTTTCGCCGACGGACGTTTGACAGATGGACAGGTCGCCGAATGGACGTTCCACCGAACGGTCATTCGGCCGAACGGTCATTCGGCCGAACGGAGGTTCGGCCGAACGGAGGTTCGGCCGAACGGAGGTTCGGCCGAACGGAGGTTCGGCCGAACGGAGGTTCGGCCGAACGGAGGTTCGGCCGAACGGAGGTTCGGCCGAACGGAGGTTCGGCCGAACGGAGGTTCGGCCGAACGGAGGTTCGGCGAAACGGAGGTTCGGCCGAACGGAGGTTTCGCGGAAACGGGATTCGCGCGCTCGCCCCGCCCCCGGAATCGTGTGTGTACAAGTTTTTCAACCTCGGCCCGTAGGCCATATACGGCCCGTTAGGATTTTTAATCCGGCCCGCCGCCGGCAAATTATAGTAAAAATCAATGATTCATTTCCCTTTGCCGCTCATCACTCTCAATTTATTAGTCTACCGTCAATGGCAGCCCGGGAATAAGCACTCTTGGGCGGGCATGTCAGCCCGGGAATAAGCACTCTTGGGCGGGCAGATGTAGCAAAACCGAGCCGTGAAATGACAGCAATCATGTTAAATCCATCCTAAAACAGCATTTAATGATCAAATACAAATACTGGAGCTCTTTGGACATTAGAACCGAGCCCAGGGAAGTGTATTCCTCGGTAAAATGTCGCGATGATGTCGCGATAAGGCAAAAAAACGTCTATATACGACCATTCGCAAACGGGTCAAAATGCTCTCAAATTCGGTCAAATCCAGCCGAAAACAGCGTCTAATGATTAAATACAAATACTAGTATTTGTATATACAATACTAGTATTGTATTTTATACTAGTATTTTATTTAAAAGAAGACAAAGGAAATTCACTAATTCTTCGTCGTTTTCCTTTTTTTTGCTTGGTATTCCCATAGGTATCGTGTATACAGACTAGATATCCGATGCGCGTTGTGAGGCAACGGAGCTAGACGTCGTCGCTTGTTGGCCATTTTAAGAACAGGGCCATTCGCCAAACGGCTCAAAATGCTCTCAAATTCGGTCAAATCCAGCCAAAAACAGCGTTTAATGATTAAATACAAATACTAGTATTTGTATATACAATACTAGTATTTGTATTTAATCATTAAATGCATTTTGAGCCGTTTGGCGAATGGTTGTATATAGACGTTTTTTTGCCTTATCGCGACATCATCGCGACATTTTACCGAGGAATTCACTTCCCTGGGCTCGGTTCTAATGTCCAAAGAGCTACAGTACAGTGGTCCCTCGTCATACGACCGCTCGTCATACAAAATGCTC
The DNA here is from genome assembly GCF_051989625.1 of Stigmatopora argus. Classification (NCBI taxonomy): domain Eukaryota; kingdom Metazoa; phylum Chordata; class Actinopteri; order Syngnathiformes; family Syngnathidae; genus Stigmatopora; species Stigmatopora argus. The sequence continues at coordinate 13,626,494 of NC_135402.1, forward strand.
GTCTTACGAGGGAAATTTCGATCGAATAATTCGCCCGTGATGCGGTCAAAATTTCGTGATGCGACCAAGCCAGGTGGCCATGGTATTTTTTTGCATCTCTTTCGTGTATAAAATCTTTATACGAGCATTGGGCGGACTTTACATTTCCATACCCGTTTTTCCCCCGACTTTGGTCTACATTTACATACCAGGTAAACAACAATGGATCGGCAGAGTTTTGCAAAGAAATGATCTGGAATATATGTACACTCGGTAATCAGACACGGGGAAGCGGCAAGTTCCAAACAACTCTTGATGCGTTCGTTTTGAAGGCTCCGGCGGAACGTCGGGGTGGGGCCAACCCGTTACAAAGGTAAAAAAGATTAAAACTAAATTAGAATTCAGTTTTGTGTGAAGTTACATTAAACGTTGAGTGTCTGTATATATTAATCCAAGTTAATTTAAATTTGTTTGTTCGTTTACGAGTGCCGTGGATAAAGTCAGCCCCGAACAGCCCCCCCTCCGCCTCCGTTTGTGACGTTCCCTTCCCCTCCGCGAAATGCGTCTAATTTTACTTCTATTTAACACATTTTATTACTATTAAACCACTCGTTATTTATTACTTTGTCAATACATGGCGAATTAGAAGAAATAAAACATGTTTTACACGAGTGCGGCGTTGCCGTGGATAAAGTCAGCCCCGAACAGCCCCTCCCCCCCTCCGCCTCCGTGTGTGACGTTCCCTTCCCCTCCGCGAAATGCGTCTAATTTTACTTATATTAAACACATTTTATTACTATTAAACCACTAGTTATTTATTACTTTGTCAATACATGGCGAATCAGAAGAAATAAAACATGACATAGCATAGCCGAGGTTCGGCCGAATGACCGTTCGGTGGAACGTCCATTTGGCGACCTGTCCATCTGTCAAACGTCCGTCGGCAAAACGTCTTTAGGCGGATCATCCGGCCACGGTGTGCTTTTAAGTCAACATTCTCAAACCCGTCCTCAAAGGGGGTGCAGGTTTTCATTCAAACCGAACAAGCGGACATCTTTTGCAAGTGTAATAAGTTGATGGCAGCCAAATGCTACTTATTTTAGAAGACCCCTCATTGGTTAAACTGTTGACACTGGATCGGTTGAAACAAAGACCAGGACCCACTGTGGCTTTTTGCAGAATCGGTTTGAGACCCCTGCTTTAAATGAAGAGATGGGCAGGAATCTTGCCTCCTCTAACAAGGGCAACAGTTTATGTACAACAGACTGCCTCAGGGGCTTCTGCTGTCACCTGGAATCTTAAATGATGTACTTAGGAAACTGCTCTCAAGACTGGTTCTCCCGGACAGTTTTCCTATTGCAATATGTTGATGACCTTTTGTTAGCGACACCAAACTGTTGACATTTGTTTAAAAGCGACTTTTGACTTGCTCCTGATTTTGTGAGAACATCGACTCAAAGTTTAAGGAGATAAATTGCAATGTGCTAGGCCATTAGTTTCCTCTTTAGGAAAAAATTGTAGCACACATCACTTAAGCATTGAGGTGGCATTTTGCATTTCCCTGAACCCAAAACTGTGTCCAAAATGATGTCTTTTCTAGGCCTCATAGGATACAGCAGATGTGAAATCCCAGGGTTTACAGAAAAGGCTTCTGGAGGCCTTCATTAAATTGAAGCAAGAAATTAGCCAAGCAACAGCCCTTGCATTGCCAAATTACAAAGCACCTTTACATCTTTGTGTCAAACAAAGTGGAATCAGAAACAGCAGTACTTTATGAAATGATAGGCTCAACCAGAAGGGTGTTACAATACAATGGTAAACGGTCTTTTGGTGTCCGATCTTTTTGTCGCCGGTCTTTTGGTGGCCGATCTTTTGGTCGCCGGTCTTTTGGTCGCCGATCTTTTGGTTGCCGTTTTTTTGGTCGCCCGGAAGGTAAGTGATAATTACCATTTAAATCGTTGCTCAAATTCCCTAAATACAAACTGTGAATTACTATTTAGTCATACTTAATGCCCTAGTAATTATTAGGCTAAAGAAAAGCTCCAAATTTCCCGGACTTTTATTGTTTTTTGTTGGAGAACTTGTTTAGACCCTGACTGACGTAGCTTCTTAAAGGGACAACGCATGTACATACTCACAGGTCGGCTCAGTGAAACTGCTCATGGCCATTGTTGGCTTTTATTGATGCGTAGACCGTGTTGTTTTACCTTGTCGCCGGTCTTTTGGTCGTCGGTCTTTTGGTCGTCGGTCTTTTGGTCGTCGGTCTTTTGGTCGTCGGTCTTTTGGTCACCGATCTTTTGGTCGCCTGCTGTCGCGGTCGGGGCGACCAAAAGACCGCGACCAAAAGACCACAACCAAAAGACCGGCAACCAAAACACGGCGATCAAAAGACCGGCGATCAATCGACCGCACACGCAATACGACAGTGTTTTCTGGAGCCTGTTGTTGCAAGGTCAACTGATTGTGAGAGATATGCTGCAACTCTGGCTTCACTAATTGAGAAAGTTGTGCACGTTGGGTATTATTTACAGTCTGGCAGGGGAGTAGTAAAACTTGCTGAAAACAATGAATGGAGCATTGTCAATTCAGAACGATTAACTGGGAAACAATCTGCGCAGAGGGCAGAAATAGTGGCGGTTTCGGAAGCACTTGATTATGCATGGTCCAAGTGTAAACATCTATTCTGATTCAGTTTATGTTGTCAATGCAATTTTGCTTGAACTTCATGATTGGGCATCTAATGGATGGCTAAAGGCAACTGGCAAACCCGTGGCAAATAAAGATGACTGGTCAACATTGTTGACAAATTCGGACAAGCCCAGGTCTGTTGCAATTGTTAAATGCATTGGAAATTCAAAAATGACTACCTTTGAGGCAAAAGGCAATGAATATGCTGCCAAAGCTGCCGAAATAGCTGCAGGCTATTCACTCAGTGCTGTACAAATAAAAAACTCATCAGACTCCTCTTACTTGAGTGTTGCTGATATTGCTGAAAAGCATGCTGATTGGCCTGCTGATGAAATTGGATCTTGGGAGAAACAGGGGGCAGTCAACGGTTTGTTGGGAGTTTGGCATAAAGATAGCCTACATGTGCTTTCACAAATTCTTGTTCATGTCATTCCCACTTACCACATGCGTAGTCATGTGTGTCAAAATCAAACATGGTTCAATATAAAAATTCATTGGTGGGTGCCGGGAGGGAAAGATGTCATACTTAAATGGGTAAGGCAATGTCCTCATTACTCTGCCTTTAATCCTGCACCTGGAACACACGCAACAGGGGGAGTTCCCTCCCCCATCCGCCCCTGGACAACAATTGTGATTGTTTACACTGACAAGATTGATGAGGTGGAGAGGAAACGCTACCTGTTAATCATGGTTGACAAATTCTCCAGGTGACCGGAGGCTTTCCTCACCTCGAGGGAGGATTCAACATTGGTAATAAAAGCACTCATAAATATTTGGATCCTCAACCATGGCTTTCCCCTTGTCATTAGATGTTATAATGGAACGCTTTAAAATGCTGACGTAGCTAAGGTGGAGCCGTCAATGGGACTACGCATCGTTTGGGCTTTGTACCATCCTCAGTCACAAAGTCTGGTCTAATGCATGAATGCTTCACTCAATCTAAATTGGGTGAGAGCTCTTCCGATTGTTCGGACGACAATTCATGCTTCAATTAATTTCACAAACAAACTAAGTCCATGTGAAATTCATAGTGGACTTCCATTTCCGGGGCCTATTGGAGGAAGGTACTCCCCCACACTTGCTTCACTTTCTCAACGAAGTTACTATGATCAATTGAAAGCTGTTCTCTCTTGTTTCATACAGAGAGAGAAGGTGTACCTGAGAGTGATCAAACGCATGTGGTTTGTCTGAACCCCACTGGATTGGTCCATTTGTGGTAACTGCACGTACCACACATGCATATGTAGAAGAGAGCTATTTTTTGTGTGCTGTAATGAACAGCTTTGCTCCAATGCAATAAAATGATACAAAAAATCAAGTAAATTAGAAAATAAGGAAAAAAGTAAGAATTAAAACAGACTGGGTGGCCTCTTCCCGGGAGTTAGAAATTTCCCTTCCCGCTCAGGCACAGAAAAATAAGGTTCAAAAGCAAGCTTCCTCGTTTCTCCCCAGTCTCCTTCCTTTATCCTGTCTCTGCCAATCCACAACTTGGTTTTTGCAACAAAGTGTTACCAAACGGTCCGTCTGTGGCCAGCCTTCCTCAGACGAGGCAACTAGTTCAGGGCCAAGGGTGTGGTAAATCGTCACAGGTATAGATCGTTTAGGTGTCATCATACCTCATCTGCCGTCTAGACTATATGTCGCTGTGCCCATCCTCCAAGTCATCTGAGGTTAGAACCAGATCAGGCTGCTCGTATACTAATTGCGCCAGTTGTGCCTCTGCCACTTTAGTAACCGCAACCGTAGTCATCTGCCTTGCAACAGTTTTCAGTAAATGTTCCTCCCCTAGCGGTATTCTTTGGAATGTAAGTACATTTTTTTCCCAAGATGGCGCCGTCAGGCGGCAGCCGGTGGCAGTAGCTCTGTCCAATCTTCCTAGTTGCCAAGTTCCTGCCTGCCTAGTTCCTGCCTGCCTAGTTCCTGCCTGCCTAGCTCCTGCCTGCCTAGTTCCTGTCTGAATCTGCCAAGTTCCTGTCTGCCTAGTTCATACCTGCCTAGTTCCTGGCTGCCTAGTTCCTGGCTGCCTAGTTCCTGCCTGCCCAGTTCCTGCTCGCCCAGTTCCTGCTCGCCCAGTTCCTGCCTGCCCAGTTCCTGCCCGCCCAGTTCCTGCCCACCCAGTTCCTGCCCGCCCAGTTCCTGCCCGCCCAGTTCCTGCCCGCTCAGTTCCTGCCCGCCCAGTTCCTGCCCGCACAGTTCCTGCCCGCACAGTTCCTGCCCGCCCAGTTCCTGCCCGCCCAGCTCTTGCCCACCCAGCTCTTGCCCGCCCAGCTCTTGCCCGCCCAGCTCTTGCCTTAGAAGTGACTGCGTCTCTCCGGCACCCCTGGACGAGGGGGTCGGCGGCGGGAAGAGCGACTCTCCGGCGCCCCTGGATGAGGGGGTCGGCGGCGGCAAGAGTGACTCTCCGCTGTCCCTGGACGAGGGGGTCAGCGGCGGCGTGAGCGACTCTCCGGCGCCCCTGGACGAGGGGGTCGGCAGCAGCGAGAGCGACTCTCCCAACCGAGGGGGCTGGCGGCTCCCCGAGCAGCCAGGGTAAGGTGCCTGACGACCGTTCTAAGATTCTGGTGTCTGTTAAGGGCAGGGGGCTTGGCCAGCACTTAAAGGACCAGCGGGGAGGCCCGCCGGACCGGCTACTCTCACTCATCTCCAAATGCCGACGTGGACGCCCGCCAGATAGGCCTCTTCTCAGGCCGGCGCGGACGCCCACCGGATCGGCCTTGCCTACGCCTCCTCTCGGGCCGGTGCGGACGACCGCCTGACCGGCCACCTCGACGCCTCGTCACCGACCGGCACAGACGCCCGCCGGACCGGCCACTCCCACGCCTCGTCACCAGCCGGCGCAGACGCCCGCCGGACCGGTCACTCCCACGCCTCGTCACCAGCCGGCGCGGACGCCCGCCGGACCGGCCACTCCCTCGTCTCTTCACGGGCTGGCGCGGACGCCCCCCGGACGATACCAACGGTTCCCACCCGGGTTGGTCTTTGTCGGATAATTCCTGCGTGACACCCTCCGTTTTACGGCACACAATCGCTACAAGGTACCATTGCCCATCCTCCCGTTTTGTTCCAAGCCTTTGTTGTTTTGTAAAACCCTTTTGAGTTATTAAAGTTGTTGTTTTGAAGCTAATTGCCTCGTCCTCACATGCCTCCCGGCGACTGGGTCCTAATCCATTCCCGATCGCGCCACGACGCAGCGGCACGATCTTAACATATGGACTCTAACCCTGACTTATTTTCACTTCCAGCTTTGAACTCCTCAAGGATACCCCTTGGTTGTCCAATTGAATCTAAATAAACAGGACAGTCAGGAACATATGACCTCCTAAACCTATTGTCTCTTGTGGTGTTGAGATGTTTAGCCACTCCCTTATACATTAATTTAACAGACATTTTCATCCTTACCAAGGTGCACAGCCCAATCCAGTGTGGTGGAAGAGCATTCCGCAATACAGTGGTACCTCGAGATACGAGCTTAATGCGTTCCGGGACTGAGCTCATATGTCGATTTTCTCGTAACTCAAATCAACGTTTCCCATAGAAATGATCTAAAAACAAATTAATTCGTTCCAACACTGAAAAAACACCAAAAACAGGATATTCAATTGGAAAAACATTTTTATTTGTTTTAATTCACCATCTATTAACAAAGTAACAAATAACTAGGTTTAATACTACTAAAATGTGTTTAATATTATTTAAAAAGACGGATTTCGCGGAGGGGAGAAAGACGGACAGAGAAGGGGTGGGGGAGACTTTATGCACGGCAACGTGCTCCTAACATAAACTAATTTAAATGAACTTGGATTACGATGCAGACACATTCAGAAATAAGTTTGATCTAACCTTACACTAAAATGTATTCTAATTTTGTTTTAAATTTTGATACCTTTCGTCTCCCGGCCGGGTTGGCTCTATTTGCCCCGCCTCCACCCTGACTTTCAGATGCAACCTAGATGTTTGCTTTTGTATTCCCTTCAAAATATTCCCAAAATGATGCACACAAATGTCCTCACAATAGGATAACGCACGACCACTTGCCAATGAGTAGTACATACGCCATTCGCCCTGACTAACGAGAAAAAACACTGAAAAAATGCAACGCTCCGCCCAGTGCTCGCAGAGACTTTACATGAGGGAGTTGCGGAGAGGTAGACAGTGCCCATGATGTTCCTATGAGCAGCCTCTCGCGTCCGCTGTCTGCTCATAAAGCAAAATTTGTCTCGTATCTCAAGATAAATATTTGTTCAAAATTTTACTCGTATCTCAAATTGCTCGTATGTCAGGGCACTCGTATGTCGAGGTGCCACTACATATCATTGCCGGACATCCATTTGCTATAGCTTACGGCTGTTGTCTGTATGCCCATGAATCGAAGGTGCGGTACTGTCATTGTTATGGAATGGCACACCTGATCAATGGGACCTGGATTTTCATACCATACCAGTGTGACAAAGGTAGGGGTCATCTGCATGTGGGAACCAAGATAAAACAGTTACATTAAATTTCACCGTTGTATTACCCACATGTACTCCTTGCTGGCCCTCACTCTGAAACCCACCACTTGCAAAAAAATCACATTCTGCATTTCTATCAACTTCATATTTTGTGAGAGGGCCCTCTAGAGCCGTTGTGAGCCCATATTTGGAACACATCTTCGTGTTAGCACTTGAGGGCAGCGGATTCATTTATTGGTGTGTTTTCTCTGAGTCGTAAATCATTCTGCATCGAATAGTGCACAATGGCAATGAGAAATGTCTATTCCTTTGCTTTTCTTGTGCCCACTCTCCTTCTCTGCACTTTTTTCTCTGTTCTTCCGCACATGTTTTAAAACTGTTTTTGTCTGGGATCACATTGGGCAGTTTCATTGGGGCCGCCGAACATGCTATACATTACTCCCTTGTCATTTCTTTAATTGTATACCAAATCCATTTACAGTAGTACCTCAAGATACGAGCTTAATTCGTTCCGGGACTGAGCTCGTATGTCGATTTTCCTTGAAATGAACTAAAAACAAATTAATTTGTTCCATCCCTCTGAAAAAACACCAAAAACAGGATATTGGATTGGAAAACGTGTTTTAATTGTTCTAATTCACCATCTATTAACAAAGTAACACATAACTAGTGGTTTAATATTACTAAAATGTGTTTAATAGTACTAAAATTATATGGATTTTGAAGGGAGAGAGAGACGGACAAAGAGAGGGGTGGAGGGCTTTTTGCACGGCAACACTATCGTAACGTAACATAAACAAATTTAAATGAACATGGATTACGATGCAGATACACTGAAAAATAAGTTTAATCGAACCTAACACTAAACTTAATTCTAATTTTGTTGGACATTTTGATACCTTTCGTCTCCCAGGTTGGCTCTTTTTGCCCCGCCTCCACACTGACTTTCAGTCAATATCGAGGGTTGTTGGGGTTCGTATTCCCTTCAAAATATTCCCAAAATGATCCACACAAATGTCCTCACAATAGAATAACGCACGACCACTTGCCAACGAGTAGTCTTGTATTAGCGATCGCTCCGCCAACGGGAGCTAACGGGCTAATAGGAAAAAAACACTGAAAAAATGCAACGCTCCACCCAGTGCTCGCAGACACATTACAAAGAGGGAGTTGCGACCAGCGATATTACACGAGGGAGTTGCGGGGGGAGAGACAGTGCCCATGATGTTCTTATGAGCAGCATCTCGCGTCCGCTGTCTGCTCGTATATCAAAATTTGTCTCGTATCGCAAGATAAATATTTGCCCGAAATTTTACTCATATCTCGAATTGCTCGTATGTCGGGCCACTCGTATGTCGAGGTACCACTGTATACCAATCATTTTCCCTTGCTCGTTCCCATTCAATTTCTTCCTCTGGTTAAAAACTGGCCTAACTTTACTAAAAATAGCTGCACTTAAAGCCGCAGTCTCAGTAACAAGTGCTATTTTTGTATTTGACACACACACACAAGATACAGATACAAAAAGCTACAAATAAGACCGGAATGATGGCAAAACCCGGACAACAGTGCAAGCGGACACCTAAGTCCAAGCGGCCACAAACCATTCGCAAATAGTGGCGTCACTCTTCGTAAAGCTGTGTTCACCATGCCGCTCGCAACTTTGCTTTGAACGCCCGGTTGATGCCGATGTCCGGTGGTTGGAGTTCTTTAGTTAAGCCTCTGGGAGTGACGGCAAGCTCAGAGTTCATTTTCGTGACTTGGTTTTTCAACGTTGCTGTGAAATGGGCACGCTTGGAGTCGCAAATCAACTCAGCTTCTTCTTCTTGACTTGGCGAAGTTCGTTCTCCTCCCTTCCTCCATTTGCTAACCATGGATTTGTTGATCTAAAATTCCCTCGTGGCTGCTCTATTCCCATGTTCCCCTGCATAATTGATGGCTTGAAATTTGAACTGAGCTTCTTAAGCGTGCCTCTTTGTATTATTCATTTTCGGGGGGCCTTAGAGACCAAACCGAAATTGTTTTGCAATAAACACATGCCCACACTATATACGGGTACCTGGTAGGGGCTTGCCTTTAGTGTCTTCTTACACACACCCCCTTCGCATGCCTGAACCCACACACGTCCGCCTTCTCTCTATATAAGAAGCGTGTCGGCAAGAAGTGCTCTCAGTCAGGCTTTGGAGCATACACACGGCGCTCTGCATTATAAGGCGCCCTGTCTATTTTGGAGAAAATTTAAGACTTTTTAGTGCGCCTTACAGTCGTGAAAATACGGTATGTTGAAACCCTTGTGACACTTGCATGTAGCAATATTGTTTCCCTTAGGTATGTGAACGCAAACCAATGTCGGTAGTCTTCTTGTAACGGCAAACTAAAGGACACTGAGCACAAGTCTATCACCGTGAAAAATTTCGCCTCTGGCGGAACTTTCGTTAGTAGGGTATATATTATTTAGGAATATAGCCATATTTTACTCACCAAAAATCTTTTTATCTGGACACAAAATCCATCCTCCTTTCATTCCTCCTTATTTTCTATTGCCATCGAAGCTAATGCTGAAAGTCGAGCCTGTCCTGTCGTATTTCTGGCATAAGTTTTTATTCGATTTAGTGCTGAAAATGTTCGTTCCCGGTTGTGAAAGGCTTGCTTGCTTCAGAGGTGTCCGACCTTTCTTAATGATGTTCAGCTTTTCTTTAAAATGGCTCCTTCAGCCATTGTGTATGTATGTATTTATATGTATGTATGCGTATATGTATTTTATATATATATGTATTTTATATATATATATATATATATATATATATATATATATATATATATATATATATATATATAGTTGTGGTCAAAAGTTTACATACACTTGTGAAGAACATAAGGTCATGGCTCTCTTGAGTTTCCAGTTATTTCTACAACTCTGATTTTTCTCTGATAGAATGATTGGAACAGATACTTTGTCACAAAAAACATTCATGAGGTTTGGTTCTTTTATGACTTTATTGTGGTTGAACAGACAAAAGTGATCAAATCTGCTTGGTCAAAAATATACATGCAGCAGCGCTAATATTTGGTAACATGTCCCTTGGCCATTTTCACTTCAATTAGGCGCTTTAAGTAGCCATCCACAAGCTATTGGCAAGCTTCTGGTTGAATCTTTGACCACTCCTCATGACAGAATTGGTGCAGTTCAGTTAAATTTGATGGCTTTCTGACATGGACTTTTTTCTTCAGCATTGTCCACAAGTTCTCAATGGGGTTTAAGTCAGGACTTTGGAAAGGCCATTTGAAAACCTTAATTCTAGCCTGATTTAGCCATTCCATTACCACTTTTGATGTGTGTTTGGGGTCATTGTCCTGTTGGAACACCCAACTGCGCCCAAGACCCAATCTTCGGGCTGATGACTTTAGGTTATCTTGAAGAATTTGAAGGTAATCCTCCTTCTTCATTATCCCATTTACTCTCTGTAAAGCACCAGTTCCATTGGCAGAAAATCAACCCCACAGCATAATACTACCACCACCGTGCTTGACGGTAGGCATGGGGTTAAAGGCCTCACCTTTTCTCCTCCGAACATATTACTGGGCATTGTGGCCAAACAGCTTGATTTTTGTTTCGTCTGACCACAGAACTTTCCTCCAGAAGGTCTTATCTCTGTCCATGTGATCAGCAGCAAACATCAGTCGAGCCTTAAGGTGCCGCTTTTGGAACAAAGGCTTCCTTCTTGCACGGCAGCCTCTCAGTCCATGGAGATGCAAAACACGATTGACTGTGGATACTGACACCTGTGTTCCAGCAGCTTCTAATTCTTGGCAGATCTGCTTTTTGGTGATTCTCGGTTGAATCTTCACCCTCCTGACCAATTTTCTCTCAGCAGCAGGTGATAACTTGCGTTTTCTTCCTGATCGTGGCAGTGACAAAACAGTGCCATGCACTTTGTAATTCCAAACAATTGTTTCCACTGTTGCTCTTGGGACCTGCAGCTGCTTTGAAATGGCTCCAAGTGACTTTTCTGACTTGTTCAAGTCAAGGAATCACTTTTTCAGATCCATGCTGAGCTCCTTTGACTTTCCCATTGTAGCGTTTGTGGGCGTTTGTATCCAATGAGCCCTATTAAAATGGCCTCAGAGAAGTCACCAGCTGTAGTCACTCATAATCACTCACAAGAAGTTAAGAGGCCATGCTATGAAGTTCATTTCACTGACAACTTTCTAAGTCACCAAAATTGCTCATTTGTGTTGCTGTATGTATATTTTTGACCCAGCAGATTTGATCACTTTTTCTGTTAACCCATAATAATTCATAAACAAAAACTTCATGAACTTCATGAAATCTGAGTTGTAGAAATAACTGGAAACTCAAGAGAGCCATGACATTATGTTCTTCACAAGTGTATGTAACGTTTTGACCATATATATATATATATATATATATATATATATATATATATATATATATATATATATATATATGGTCAAAACGAAAACGTTACATACACTTGTGAAGAACATAATGTCAAGTGGCGGTCATTGCATTTTCTCGTAGCGCCTTCAACGTATCAATCCAACCCTCAAAAACTATTTTATGGCTATAAAACCTCTACTGCAGCTAGAGCTGCGACACATAAAAATGATCAATAAATCAATGCACAAAAATGGGGTAAAATTCACTTCCTAGCAGCATTTCATGATTAAATACAAATAGTGGAGCTTTTCAGACATTAAACCCAGGCCAGGGGGCGATTTTCCCGGGAAAAGACAGCGATGAACGTCAAAGGCGTGTGGGCAAACATTGCCCGAAAATGCAGGAAAATCCAGCCAAAAACAGCATTTAGTGATTAAATACAAATACTGGAGCTTTTTAGACATCAGAACCGGGCCCGGAGTATCATTTCCCCGTGAAATTTGTGAGAGAACCCTGCAACAGAATCCATTTGTTTTTGCCACTGTCGGCCATTGTGGGTGGAGTTTGCGATCTCTGGCTGTGGCCCGCCTACTAGCCAATCAGAGTTGCTGAAAGCAATGACATTTCCCAGCCAGCAAAATGCTAATGCGTATGAAAAAGCATTGTAGGATTGCCAACTCGAAATCTGATTGTTTAAAAGCAACAGTCTAGTTTAATGCAGCAGAGCCCGCAGAACTGATTGTGAAGGCTTTGACGCAGATCTGATCTGGCAACAAATAATGGCTGAAATGTGATTGGTTAAATCCTTCAATATGAAAACACACATCTGGAAGCAGTGCAACCAGGGGGAAAAGCAATGAAAGGAAGCTAACAGACCATTTGGAATAATAAGTATTGATGGACAACATATAATATGATTCAGATATTTCTTAGGCCAGCAGAGAAGGCCTTGAAGGCCCTGACGGCCCGCCACTGAGATATATATATATATATATATATATATAATACATATACGCATACATACATATTGGATTGGATAACTTTATTCATCCCGTATTCGGGAAAGTTCGTTGTCACAGTAGCAAGAGGGTCAGGATGCGGAAATAGGAAAGGCATTTTAGAAATAAATAGATAGGTAATAAGTAAGTTAATAAATACATGAATAAATATATAAATAAAGAAGTGTGTTGCTGAAGTGTATATATATATATATATATATATATATATATATATTCATATACACATACGTGTACATACACATACACATGGATGTACATGCATGCATACGGTAGGTCTCAACACTCAGCCATTTTTTTGTTAAAGAGCCTGACAGCTGATGGGAGGAAGGATCTGCGGAAGCGCTCCTTCCTGCAATGAGGGTGCCGCAGTCTATTGTTAAAGGAGCTTCGGAGGGACTCCACAGACTCGTGCAGGGGGTGGGAGGTGCTGTCCATGATGGACATCATCCTGGTCAGCATTCTCCGCTCTCCCACTTCCTCCACAGAGTCCAGAGGACAGCCCAGAACAGAGCTGGCCCTCCTGACCAGCTTATTCAGCCTGTTCCTGTCCCTGTCCGTGCTCCCGCATCCCCAACAGAGCACTGCATAAAACACTGTAGATGCCACCACAGTGTCGTAGAAAGTCCTCAGCAGTGTCCTGCACACTCCAAAGGAACGTAGACTCCTCAGTAGGTAGAGGCGGCTCTGGCCCCTTTTGTACAGGGCATCTATGTTTGTGGACCAATCTAGTTTGTTGTTGAGGTGAACACCCAGGTACTTAAAATTCTCCACGATTTCAATGTCTGTACCCTGGATGTTCACCTGAGTGATCTGTTGAGGATTCCTCCGAAAATCGATGACCATTTCCTTTGTCTTACTGGTGTTGATGTAGAGGTGGTTTTCCATACACCAGCCTACAAAGGTTGTGATGACTCCCCTGTCCTCCAGGTCGTTCCCGTGGCAGGTGTCTGTATTATGTTCGAAGTCTGATGTGTAGAGGGGGAAGAGGAGTAGGGAGAGCACTGTGCCTTGTGGGAACCCTGTGCTGCAAGCTATCACATCAGACGTACAGTCCTGGAGTCTCACATATTGTGGTCTGTCAGTGAGGAAGTCGATGATCCATGCGGCTAGGTGGTTCCTTACTCCAGCCTCTTCCAGTTTCCCTCACATATTGTGGTCTGTTAGTGAGGAAGTCGATGATCCATGCGGCTAGGTGGTTCCTTACTCCAGCCTCTTCCAGTTTCCCTCACAGTAGGACCGGCTGAATGGTGTTGAACGCACTGGAGAGGTAAAAAAACATCATTCTCAGCGTGCTTCCCGTGTTCTCCAGGTGTGAAAGAGACCTGTGCATCACGATATATATATATATATATATATATATATATATATATATATATATACACACAGACACTCCCCTACTTACGAACATTCGAGTTGCGAACAACGGTACATACGAACATGTCTGCAAATTATGTCGAAAAATGTTCGTTGCATTGGGAAGTGCGTGAACGTATCTCCGGTGCGCAAAGAACCTTTTTCATTTGTATCATTAAATGTCTCGTGCATCCATTATTGAATATGGTTTGTGAAAAGCGAAAGGCTTCTATTGAGGGAGGTGCAAGGAAGAGGCAAGCCATTTCATTTGAAATGAGTGGCAATAATAACGAAGCTTGATGCGCGTCAGAAAGTGGTGAGCGTTGCACGTGACTACAACTTGAATCGTTCGACCGTCAGTACCATTTATTAACATAAAGATCAAGCAGCAGGACCCAAATATTGAACGTTGCACAAAGTTTGCAAATCAATTGAATGATGCCATACAGTGCTACTGCATCATTTATGATGAAAATAAGAAAACTGCAATCGTCATTAGATAGCTGCTTTTGGCCAGTTTCTAGTAAATCTCTCTCTCTCTAATGTATGAATACAGTACTGTATGTATTCTCTCCATTTTATTAAATGTTTTTTTTCAGTACAAACCAGTGTGTGTTACTTATACAAGCCTTAAACATACAAATGCACTTATATAAACCTTCAATATACTTATATAGGCCTTAAACATAAATTATAATACAAAATATAGCACTGAGCAACTTACGAACAAATTCAACTTATGAACAATCGCACGGAACCTAACTCGTTCGTAAGTAGGGGAGCGTCTGTATATATATATATATATATATATATATATATATATATATATTTCAGCAACACGCTTATTTATTTATATATTTATTCATGTATTTATTTATTAACTTACTTATTACCTATCTATTTATGTCTAAAATGCCTTTCCTATAACTGCGCCTAGATATTCTGTCCATAAAAGGGATGAACAGTATCGGTGACATAGGGCAGTCTTGGCGTAGTCCAACCCCCACTAGAAACGGATCCGACTTACGGACCAGACTCTATCACCGGTCATAAAGGGACTGGACCCCGCGTAACGGGGTTCCGGAACCTCATACTCCCGGAGTACCCCCCACAAGACTGCCTTGGGGAAATGGTCGAACGCCTTCTCCAAGTCCACCAAGCACATGAAGACTGGTTGAATGAACTCCCATGACCCCCCAAGGACCATGTTGAGGATGTAGAGCTGATCCACTGTTCCACGGCCAGGACATAAACCACACTGCTCCTCCTGAATCCGAGATCCGACCTTGCGGCAGACCCTCCTCTCCAGTACCCCAGAATAGACCTTCCTGGGCAGGCTGAGGAGTGTGATTCTGCGGTAATTGGAACACATCCTCCGGTCTCCCTTTAAAAAAAAAGGCAATCACCACCCCGATCTGCCAATCCAGACGCACTGTCCCCGATGTCCACTCAATGTTGCAGAGAGGCGTCAACCAAGACATCCCCCACAATATCCAGACCCTTTAGAAACTCTGGGCGTATCTCACCAACCCCCGGGGCCTTGCCGCCGAGGAGCTTTTTAACCACCTCGGGGACTTCAACCCCAAAGATAAGAGAGTCCCTCCCCCCTCCAAGGACTCCAACAAGGGTGGGTAATCTGAGCTGCTGTTTGGTGCATATGCACAAACAACAGTCGGGTCCCGTCCCCCCACCTGAAGACAGAGGGATCCCACCCTCTCATCCACCGGGGTAAACCCCAACATACAGGCACCGAGCCAGGGGGCAACAAGAATGCCCACACCCACTCTGCGCTTCTCACCATGGGCAACTCCAGAGTAGAAGAGTGTCCAACCCCCCTCGAGAGGAGTGGTACCGGAACCCAAGCTGTGCGTAGAGGTGAGCCCGACTATGTCGAGCCAGAATTTCTCAACCTGACTTACTAGCTCAGGCTCTTCCCCAACCAGAGAGGTGACATTCCACGTCCCAAAAGCCAGTTTCTGCAGCCAGGGATCAGACTGCCAAGAATCCCTCCTTTGGCTGCAGCCCAACTGTCAAGGCACCCAACCTCTTTGGCCCCTCTCGCAGGTGGAGAGCCTCCATGGTTTTACTCATCATAACAGGTCTTCTGAGCCATTATTTGTCTGGTCCTTTACCTCAGACCAGTTTGCCATGGATGACCCTACCAGGGCCACAAGCCTTCATACAACATAGCTCCAAAGATCACTGCGACACACAAACCCCACCACCACGATAAGGCAACGACGCGTCGGTGGGGCCTTTCATCACCAGTAGTGTAAAAATTGCGGGGATGTGGTTCTAGGTGAAGGAAGTCATTCTGCTTTGTCACCGGCGGAAAGATTGCCAAGTCCGCCACAATACTGCAGCACTGACAGAAGAGCCCCAAAGCCAAACGCGTCTAATGTACTGGATTGTCATGCTGAAAGAGATCAAGCGTTCAGAGAAATGACAAAGCAAGGATGTTTTTATTGTTCAATCTAGAAAACTAAGATGGGGCAAGGACAAAGAAATTATTATTAACCTAGAACTTGAGAGTGCGACTGATGACACAACTCAGAAATATCTGCCGGGGCAATTAAGAGAAGGGAAAGACAGGCTCAATAAGGTAACGGTGGGAGAAAAGAAAGAAGTGTTGGGAGGTGGTCTTACATTTGCGGGAACAGGCACGGAAGGCAAACAATATGATCTCAGGTACAGACCCGGCATTCACCCTCCAGATAGGTATACTGATCCTGCTAATCAATTTCCGATTTTAATTAGATTGGATAACTTTATTCATCCCGTATTCGGGAAATTTCGTTGTCACAGTAGCCAGAGGGTGAGGATGCAGGAATAGGAAAGGCATTTTAGACATAAATACATAGGTAATAAGTAAGTTAATAAATAAATACATGAATAAATATATAAATAAATAAGCGTGTTGCTTAGCACATATATACATACATACACATAAATATACATGCATGCATACGGTAGGTCTTACCAATCAGCCATTTTTTTGTTAAAGAGCCTGACAGCTGATGGGAGGAAGGATCTGCGGAAGCGCTCCTTCCTGCAATGAGGCTGCCGCAGTCTATTGCTAAAGGAGCTTCGGAGGGACTCCACAGACTCATGCAGGGGGTGGGAGGTGCTGTCCATGATGGACATCATCCTGGTCAGCATTCTCCGCTCTCCCACTTCCTCCACAGAGTCCAGAGGACAGCCCAGAACAGAGCTGGCCCTCCTGACCAGCTTATTCAGCCTGTTCCTGTCCCTCTCCGTGCTCCCGCATCCCTAAAAGAGCACTGCATAAAACACTGTAGATGCCACCACAGTGTCATAGAAAGTCCTCAGCAGTGTCCTGCACACTCCAAAGGACCGTAGACTCCTCAGTAGGTAGAGGCGGCTCTGGCCCCTTTTTTACAGGGCATCTATGTTTGTGGACCAGTCTAGTTTGTTGTTGAGGTGAACACCCAGGTACTTAAAATTCTCCACGATTTCAATGTCTGTACCCTGGATGTTCACCTGAGTGGTCTGTTGAGGATTCCTCCGAAAATCGATGACCATTTCCTTTGTCTTACATAATAATAATAATAATAATAATCAGACAGGCCCTGTCGTCATGATCAACAACAAAAAGCCTACTTGTCATCACACCCAGAAACTGGGTATGACGAAATTGGTGGTGCTTCTCCAGTGTTAATCACTTTCTGCATGGCCTTTTTGTCTGCCGCCGTGCTTCCAGCGTACCACACTGTGATGCGGTACGCCAGGATGCTCTCTACAGTAGTTCTATAGAAGGTTATCAGAAGCTTGGTGCCCAAGTTGTTCTTCCTAAGTACCCTGAGGAAATGGAGTCGTTTCTGAGCCTTCTTCACTACTGCCGTGATGTTTGTAAACCATGAGAGCTTATCCGTTACTGGTGTTGATGTAGAGGTGGTTTTGCCTACACCAGTCAACAAAGGCTGTGATGACTCCCCTGTACTCCAGGTCGTTCCCGTCCGTCACTCGTCCAATAATAGCGGTGTCATCAGAGAACTTCTGGAGGTGGCAGGTGTCTGTATTATTTTTGAAGTCCGATGTGTAGAGGGAGAAGAGGAGTGGGGAGAGCACTGTGCCTTGTGGGGCCCCCGTGCTCCAAGCTACCACATCAGACATACAGTCCTGGAGTCTCACATATTGTGGTCTGTCAGTGAGGAAGTCGATGATCCATGCGGCTAGGTGGTTCCTTACTCCAGCCTCTTCCAGTTTCCCTCTCACTAGGACCGGCTGAATGGTGTTGAATGCACTGGAGAGGTCAAAAAACATCATTCTCAGCGTGCTTCCCGTGTTCTCCAGGTGTGAAAGAGACCTGTGCATCAGGTAGGTGGTAGCATCTTCCACACCAATACCTGGACGATAGGCGAACTGCAGAGGGTCCAGCTCTGCATTCATCAGGGGGCTGAAGTGATTGAGGATGATTCTCTCCAATGTCTTTGTTAGGTTTATCCTTAGGTATTTCCAAATTCAGCTTTCAATAAAAAAGGCATCTGTAGTCACATCACCATTTAATTCTTGCAAGAAGAGAATACATCCTCCCGCTCGTCCGGTCAAGATTATTCTAACAACTCGAAGTCCGTTTCGCTAATTTATTCATAAGATTTTAACGCCATGCCCCACAGAAGTCTAAACATTCGTAGAGTCTCACAACAATTTTGTACAGTTATCAAAACAATTGTAGGTCCTGTCGAATCTTCCCAAGCAAGTTTCGATGCGAACCCTTCAGTGAAGAGGTGCTTCCCAAAACAGTCCAAGGTTCCCAAGAGCGCTTGTTGTGAGACCATCTTCCGAAGCCGAAAACAGTCCTCAGTTCCCAAGAGCACCTGTCGTGAGTCCTCCAAAGCCGAAAACAGTTCGCAGTTCCCAAGAGCAATTGTTGTGAGACCTCTCCATGCCCATGGCCATTCCCTGTCCTCTTGATGTGAACCACAGTCCTTACTTTAGCAAGGCATGCATTAAAATGGCTTTTATTAATGCCAATAACTCTAACATAAAAGCACAGCGTTCAACACATATATATATTGTTTAATATTGTTACACATTTAGGATGAGCATTACTATTCCTAATAAGCATATAAATTGATTAATATAATAAGCATGTTTATAATAAGGCTTTCTATTCCTAAATAAGCATTGCAAACACATTTATAATAATGATTACTCCAGCCTCTTCCAGTTTCCCTCTCAGTAGGACCGGCTGAATGGTGTTGAATGCACTGGAGAGGTCAAAAAACATCATTCTCAGCGTGCTTCCCGTGTTCTCCAGGTGTGAAAGAGACCTGTGCATCAGGTAGGTGGTAGCATCTTCCACACCAATACCTGGACGATAGGCGAACTGCAGCGGGTCCAGCTCTGCATTCATCAGGGGGCTGAGGTGATTGAGGATGATTCTCTCCAATGTCTTGATCAGGTGAGAGGTTAATACTACCGGCCTGAAGTGGTTTGGCTCCCTGGGGTACGCAGTCTTAGGAACTGGGACCACACAGGAAGTTTTCCACAAGGTGGGGACCTTCTGCAGACTGAGGCTGAGGTTGAAAATACGCAGAATCACTTTACCAAGCTGATCCGCACACTCTCTCAGTAGTCTGGAGCTGAGGCCGTCTGGACCGGTAGCCTTCCTTGCCTCGATCTTCTTTAGCTGTTTTATCACCTGATCGACAGTAATGCAGAGACCGGTGGAAGAGGGGGAGGAAGAGGAGGAGAATGAGGGGGGAGCGTTGCTTCTGGTCTGGGGGGTCAGGGGAGTGGGGGCAGGACTGAATCTGTTAAAGAACTGATTCAGTTCATTGGCCCACTCCCTGCCGCCGGACTCCGGGTCTCTCTCGCTGTTGCCTCCATGGCCCGAAATGGTCCTCAAGCTCTTCCAGACCTCTTTGGTGTTGCCTCTCTGGAGTTGGTTCTCCAGCTTCCTCCTGTAGATGGTCTTTCCCTTCCTTATGTCTCTCTTCAGCTCCTTCTGGACCATTTTCAGACTCTCTTTCTCCCCAGACCTAAAAGCCCTCTTCTTCTTGTTCAGGAGGGCCCTTAGATCCCTGGTGACCCACGGCTTATTGTTGGAGAAACAACGGACCTTCTTGGAGTGTACAATGTTCTCAACACAGAAGTTAATATAATCTGTGATGCAGTGGGTCAAGCTGTCAATGTCATTACCATGTGAATTGCACAGCACCTCCCAGTCAGTGGTCTCAAAACAGTCCCTCAGTACCATGCTGGTCTCCTCGGTCCATCTTTGTATGATCCTCGTGGTAGGTTTTATATTCCTCACCATAGGGATGTAGGTGGGGATCAGATGGACCAGGTTGTGGTCTGAGCGGCCCAGTGGGGGGAGGGGGACTGAGCTGTATGCCCCCTTTGTGTTGGCATACAGCAGGTCCAGAGTTTTTTGTTCCCTGGTGTGGCACTTTACATACTGAGTGAAGGTGGGGAGAGTTGAAGCCATGGGAGCATGGTTAAAATCACCAGAGATAAGAAGGAGAGACTGGGGGTGTGACGTTTGCAGCCGGGACACAGTGGCGTGAAGCAGCTCGCGGGCGACTGCCACATCGGCCGAGGGAAGTATATACGCAGTTATTACGATAATGTGCGAGAACTCCCGGGGGATGTAAAACGGCCTGATGCTAACAGCTACTAGCTCGATATCTCGAGTGCAGAGTTGCTCCCCCTTTCTTCCTACCGCTCTCCTCAGCATCTCTGTCCGCACCTCACCAGCTGAAAACCATCCAAGGAGACGAGAGAGTCCGGAATTAGTTCATTCAGCCAGGTCTCCGTGAACCACATAATGCAGATTTTCTGATATTGTCGTTGTTGTTTGGTAGGTGCCGTTAGCTCTTCCATTTTATTGGGGAGAGATCTTACGTTCCCCATAATAATAGATGGAATGCTGGGTCTGAAGCGTCACTTTCTGATAATAAAAGGAGCCCAGGGACAGTATATTCCATGGACAACCTTGGATCTTGAGGCGCGGCTCCCTGCTATTCATGAGGGTGCCAACAACAGCTGAAGTACCAAGACAAAGAACTGCAAAAAAGTGGCTCAGCTACAGCTCGGGGAACTGTACACTAGAACAAGAGGAGAGTTGAAGCCTCCACCGAAGATTCCAAGCCAAGCTTAGAGGCACCAGTGATAGCGCTACTGTCACCACTACCTCCACCTCCAACGGCCCCAGCAGTCCTGGCCACTCTTGTTGTCAACGTATATGCCCAGTAAGCAAGAGCCACCCAACTGCCACAGTCTAGGAGACAGCCTCAGACGTCACCAAAGGGCAGAGCAAGGAGGAGTAATCAGCAGCAAAGCGGTCCTCCTCAGGCTCCTCTAAGATGCTGGGGATGCCAACAGTCATATTCGATAGAATTGTCCTTTTAATCAATGGACGGCTCCTGATGGGTACCAGGGAGGTTATAGTGGCCAACCCTAACAGGATCAAGGCTCCAACTTGCAATGATAATATTCTGGTCCAGTTAATCCATGGGGTGGGCCGAATATTGGGTCTTAGGGGTGCCCAGAGAATCCTGCAGGGGACGGTCAGTTGCCAATAGTCACATCTATAAACAAAAAGAAATGGTGATACAAGTCAAAATTGCACGGAAACAAATACCTATGTTGGTTGACACTGGAGTGACCTACACTTGCGTTAGCCCTAAATACGCTTCAGACCATCCGATGTCTGGCAAATTCGTCAAAACACTGGGATTCTCGGGAACACTTCGAACAATACCAATGAAAGCTCCAGTTCAACTAACGGTGAGATTAATTAAATCCTGGCGACTGCAGAAAATGTTTGCCTCGCAGATTTGATCTTGCGTTAGCATGAGACACAATCCCTTCTGTGCAATAACAATGTGCAATATCTTAGATCAGGGGTCGGGAACCTTTTTGATGGAAAGAGCCATAAACAATTCATATTTTTAAATGTTAATCCTTGAGAGCCATGCTCCGAATTTAAAAGTCAACATACATGAAAATGTGTGCCTTTTTTAGTCATTTCACCACTTTTAAAGTACAAAAAGTCTTTGAATTCTTTTGACAACATTGTTACGTCGTTGCTAATCAATGGATATCAATGAGAAAATCCATGCAAAAGAGTGTAATGAAAAAAAATGATTATAAGGTGCTGGGGTAGTGTCAATGCCATAATACCAACGTAACGCTCCTATTCCTGCGCTTTCTCACCAGCAGTTTCCATAGTTTACCTCACAGGTTAGTGGAGAGCCATATGCACCCATCAAAAGAGCCATATGTGGCTCCCGAGCTATAGGTTCCCTACCCCTGTCTTAGATTGTGCAATATTTTAGAGTTTATCTGGCCAGGATGTGACTTTCTATATTACTTATTTATGGGTTTTTTTTACTGGGAAAACACACTTCAATTTCGTTATACACAGCTGTGTATGATGACAATAAAGGCTTTTGATTTGGTTTGATTTTTGATTTGAGGAGAAACAACCAAAATGCCAGTTTGGAATCAGAGCAGACACCTGTAAATTTGTTGGGAAGAGATGCCTTGTGCATACTAAATGTAAATATTTGCTGCACGCCAGAGGGAGTAGTAGTTGACAAACCTAGGGGAAATTTTCAAATGATTATTCATGCAGAATTGGTAGGTGATATATCTGAACCAGTGCTTCATGCCGTCCACAAATGGGAAAAGTACATCCTTGCTCAAATTCCAAAAGCTACAAGACCGCGGTCTGAATACCATTGTACAATGTAGGAAAATGGGAAACACAAACCAGAGACATGCTGGTGCCAGTTACCACTGAATATATCATCGTTGGGCAGGAGGGTGCTGCCTTAAATGTTGATTCGAATCAATTTCTTGCGCGATCGTATAATGTACCTAACTCTTCACCAAACATAACTTCGTTGGTGACGGAAGGTTTTATGTCCAGAGATTTGGGATCAATGATGAAAAACGCGTCACAGGTAACTTGGAAGGGGATAAAATCCATTAATTCTCGTGTCCCCAGATGGGACTAAGAAAAATATTTTGTGCAAAAATTATATGATCTCAATAGAAGTGATCGTTGGTCCACATGACATGCAAAAAAATGTTGCAAATTAGTGAAAGTGTGAATGATTGAAAGCAAGACATGCTAAAGCACGTTCCGGAAAATTTGTGGTCAAAACACAAAACAGACGTAGGGTCGGTCAAATCAGCAAACCCCGTCAGAGTAAAAACCTAATGTGAATCGTCCAAGATGCGCAGTACTCATTGCAACTGGTGGCAGAAAACGGCATTAGACCAACAATCGAAGGGCTTCTGTTTCAGGTGTGTTGATTGAGACTTACAGTTACTGTAACACGCCAATAATGCCAGTAAAGAAGGCCGATATGTCAAAATATAGACTTGTGCATGACTTGAGGGCAGTGAATGATATTGTTCAGGAAGGGCCTGTCGAGGTGCCAAACCCACATACCCTACTAACGAACGTCCCGCCCAAGGGTTAATTTTTCACGGAGATTGACTTGTGCTCAGTGTTCATTAGTGTACTGTTACATGAAGACTCCCGACATTTACATACCAAGGGAAACAATATTGCTACACACGAATGCCACAAGGGTTTAAACATAGTCCACATGTGTTCAACCAGGTATTGAGGAAGACCTTAAAGGGATAGAACTAAATAGTACTGTGGTACACTATGTGGATGATTTGTTGTTCTGCGCGCCAACACTCGAGGACTGCCAGAGACTCAATTAACCTACTACAGTGACTCGCTGAGGCAGGACATAAGACCGCCCATGCAAAGTTACAATATTGGCAGCCACAGGTAGAATATCTGGGAAGAGTCATTTCACATGGCACAATTTCAGTGGCACCTTCTCATTTGGAAGGAGTAAGTAAAGCGCTACGTCCACGTACCGTGGGATAGATTATGGCCTTCTTGGGAATGACTGGTTTTAGCTCGAGCTGGAGAGTAGACTATCCTGTTAAAACAGCGCCCTTGAGGGAGTTAATGAAGGAGGGCGAAAACCAAACATTGAGGACGCCATTGAACTGGACAATGATTCCAGAGTTGAGTTCGAGACAATCAAACAGGAAATGCAGACAGCTCCGGCACTGGCTGCACCCAACTACCCCAAACCATTTTAGCTTTACGTGTCAAACCAACATAATCTGTATGCGTCTGCATTGCTAATGCAAGAGACGTGCAGTGATCGGAGAAAACAGTCGATATCTTATTATCGCACGAAGCTGGACAATGTGGTCCAGGGCTGTTCTCCATGCTATCTAGGCTTAGCAGCTGTTAATTATGCATATGAGAAGGCGTCGGCAATTAAAATGGGGTATCCAGTAGTGATCTATATGCATCATAAACTTTCAGAATAGATCAATCAGAGTAGATTTGTAATAACTAAGGCTTGATGCTTACAATACTTGCAATAATAATAATAATAATAATAATAATCGGACATAGGCCATGTCGTCATTACCACAACACAAAAAAGCCTACTTGTCATCACACGCAGAAACTGCGTGTGACGAAATTGATGGTGCTTCTCCATAAGCTACGTTTAATCGCTACGTTTAATCGGCAAAAGACCTAAAGAAGTGCAAGTTACGGACTTGTAATTTGTCATTCCGCTGTAGTGGATACCGGTCGCTTACCTCTCGATTACATACAGGTCGCTTACCTCTCGATTACCGCACACTGTCTGCCACTTACCTTCCTTCAAGGCAGCTAGTAGGAGGCAGATCACCAACCAAACATATATGCATATGCCGCAGAAGGGAATGTGTGTATGTTAGCGCGAGTTTAGATGTCTGATGGATGTGGGGAAAAAACTGTCCTTAAGCCTATTTGTCCGAGCTTTGTGGGACCTATAGCGTCTGCCAGAGGGCAGCAGCTGGAACAGATTGTGACCAGGGTGGTAAGGGTCCCCTATGATGTTCTTGGCTCTGCTGAGGTAACGCGGGCTGGCAATGTCTTCAAGTGAGGGCAGAGAGCAGCCGACAATCCTCTGGGCAGTGTTAATCACTTTCTGCATGGCCTTTTTGTCTGCCGCCGTGCTTCCAGCGTACCACACTGTGATGCCGTACGCCAGGATGCTCTCTACAGTGGTTCTATAGAAGGTTCTCAGAAGATTGGAGCCCAAGTTGTTCTTCCTAAGTACCCTGAGGAAATGGAGTCGTGTCTGAGCCTTCTTCACCACTGCCGTGGTGTTCGTAGACCATGAGAGCTTGTCCGTGACGTGGACCCCCAGGAATTTAAAGGACTGGACCCTGTCTACACATACTCCATTTATGAGGAGTGGGGCCAGATCTGTGCCGTGTTTGCGAAAGTCCAAGATTATTTCTTTAGTTTTCGTGGTGTTCAGTGTGAGATTGTTCACCGAGCACCATGAAGACAAATTGTTGACCTCATCTCTGTAAGCCGACTCATCCCCTCCTGAGATGAGTCCGACCACAGTGGTGTCGTCAGCGAATTTGATGATGGCGTTAGACTGGTGGGTGGGTGTACAGTCGTAGGTGTACAGGGAGTACAGAAGAGGACTCAGTACACAGCCTTGAGGGGAGCCAGTGCTTAGTGTAATGGGGGAAGAGAGGTGGGGACCAAGTCTAACAGTCTGTGGTCGGTTGGTCAAGAAGTTCTTTATCCAGCAGCAGATTGAAGAGGATAGTCCAAGGTGGGAGAGTTTGTCAGTCAGAATGTCCGGTTTTATGGTATTGAAGGCTGAGCTGTAGTCAATGAAGAGCATCCTCACGTAGCTCCCCGGGTGTTCCAGATGGCTCAGTGCTGTATGAAGAGCAATGGCAATAGCATCATCAGTGGACCTGTTTGCTCTATAAGCAAACTGGTGAGGGTCAATTGAGGGAGAGATTGTATTCCTGATATGGCGGGCTACCAACTTTTCAAAGCACTTCATGATCACAGGCGTGAGGGCAACAGGCCTATAATCATTCATGCTGCCAATGGTTGGCTTTTTGGGGACAGGGATGATGGTGGCAGATTTCAGACAAGATGGAATGATGGATAGTTGCAGGGAACAATTGAAAATATTTGTGAAGACTCCAGCCAGCTGGTCAGCACAGGCTTTGAGCACCTTCCCGGGTACTCCGTCTGGGCCCGCAGCCTTCCTGGTGTTCACAGACCGCATTACCAGTCTCACTTCCTGTTCCCGGAACGTCAGTGTATTGCTGCAGGGTGGTGGTGGGGGCGTTGAGACTGGGTCTGATTTGTCAGTCTCAAAGCGGGCAAAGAAACGGTTCAAATTCTCCGCTAGTGAGGCATCTGCATTAACAGACATATTATTGTTATTATTGTTATTGTAGTTGGTAATATGTCGTATTCCTTGCCACATCTTCTTTGGGTTATTTTCTGTGAAGTGCTCCTCAATTTTTTTGGTATATGCTGCCTTGGCCTTTTTAATGCCTCTTTTCAGCTCAGCTCTGGCAGCGCTATATTTTATCTTGTCCCCTGACCTAAAGGCGGAATTACGGCATTTGATGAGTGCCTGTGTCTCATTGGTCATCCAGGGTTTTTGGTTAGGAAAAACCCGTATTCGTTTATCTATAGCGACGTTGTCGATGCAGTTTTTTATGTAAGAAAGTACAGAGTCCGTGTAGTCCTGGAGGTTGTCGTGTACAAAAAGTTCCCAGTTGGTGCGGGAAAAGCAGTCCTGCAGCTGAGAGAGTGCGTTGTCGGGCCAAGTTTTTATTGTCTTTATTTGTGGCGGTTTGCCTCCGGAGTGGAGTGTAAGCGGGGGTGAGAGATAGGCAGAGGTGATCTGATCCAGCTAGGTGAGGGAGGGAAGTGGCTTTATAAGCATGTTTGATGTTAGAATAGACATGGTCAAGAGTTTTGTCTCCTCTAGTATTACAATTTACGTATTGAATAAACTTAGGTAAAACAGTCTTTAAACACGCCTTGTTGAAATCACCAGCGACAATAAAAACTCCATCGGGGTGATCAAGCTGTTGTTTGTTAACAGCCGTCAGCAGGAGGTTAAGTGCCGTGTTAACGTTAGCATTCGGAGGTATATAGATAGCCGTTGCTATGACGACGTTAAGCTCTCTTGGAAGATAATAGGGCCTACATCGTATTGCTAATAACTCTAAATCCGGGGAACAGTGAGTGTCAATAATTTTACCTAGATATCACTATCAAGAGGTGTCTGACGGTAAATCCTGCGGGCACCATGCCTTTTGAATTTAAAGGGGAGGTACATGAGTGCGTGACCTGACGATTCGCCGAAAGATGTTTGGTCGACGGACGTTTGGGCGACGGACAGTTCGCCGAACGGACGTTTGGGCGACCGGACAGTTCGCCGAACGGACGTTTGGGAAACCGGACAGTCCGCCAAACGGACGTTTCACCGCCGCGGGATTCGCGCGCTCGCCCCGCCCCCAGATCGTGTGTGTACATGTTTTTCAACCTCGGCCCGCGGGCCATATACGGCCCGTTAAGATTTTTAATCCGGCCCGCCGCCGGCGTTGTCCAAATTATAGTAAAAATCAATGACCTCATTAAATTCCCTTACCGCTCATCACTCTCAATTTAAAGACTGTTCTCTTTGACCTCATTCATTTCCCTTACCGCTCATCACTCTCAATTTAAAGACTGCTCGCTTTTGTTGAATAATATGTTCTTAATGTTGAAAGTAAATTTGAAAATAAATGTTCACCTTCAATTGTGTCTTTTCGCTTATATTTCAATCCCCAGCTTTGATAAATTACGTTGCGTAATGCTGTCAAATTTTAGTATCCATTCTGGCCCACAAGTCAAAAAGTTTGCCTACCCCTCAAACACATTATCTCATAGGGGATGAGTCGGCCTACAGAGATGAGGTCAAAAAACTGTCTTTGTGGTGCTCGGTGATCAATCTCACACTGGACACCACGAAAACTAAAGAAATAATCCTGGACTTTCGCAAACACAGCACAGATCTGGCCCCACTCCTCATAAATGGAGTATGTGTAGACAGGGTCCAGTCCTTTAAACTCCTGGGGGTCCACGTCACGGATAACCTCTCCTGGTCTACAAACACCAGGGTACTCAGGAGGAACAACTTGGACACCAAGCTTCTGGTAACCTTCTATAGAACCACTGTGGAGATCCTCCTGGCATACTGCATCACAGTGTGGTACGCTGGAAGCACGGCAGCAGACAAAAAGGCCATGCAGAAAGTGATTAACACTGCCCAGAAGATCGTCGGCTGCTCTCTGCCCTCACTGGAAGACATTGCCAGCCCTCGTTACCTCAGCAGAGCCAGGAACATCATCGGGGACCCATACCACCCTGGTCACAATCTGTTCCAGCTGCTGCCCTCTGGCAGACGCTATAGATCCCACAAAGTACGGACAAATAGGCTTAAGGACAGTTTTTTCCCCACATCCATCAGAACTCTAAACTTGCGGTAACAACGTTGAGCGCTCCACGTTCAGCCTGGAAAATTACAATTATAGTTATCATATTTACAACTACAGCCCTGATGCGAGCCACTCACACATACACCATATGGCCAAACAAATGGTAAGAAATCTTACCTTTTATTACTGCGATTGATGATACGGTGCGTGTTGAGCAGACAGCATTCGGCGCTTTCTCCCTTTGGCTCCCAGTGCCGACAACAGCAGTTATGGAAGAATGAACAGAACACTCGATGCACTTTCTGTTTCAGGAGAAAGAACCCGATCTTTATTGCAACACTCCCGTCTTTTGAAGATGTACGAAAACATCTGCAATCGATCGTCATCGTTCTTGCGAAAACACACCACTTTCTTTGGCAGCTCAATATGCTTTCAGTCACATACACAGGATGTCTCAAGATTCTCGGGGGGCCTACATAAGTGAGTTATACGAGTTATACAATGAGTTCATGTTAGGCCATTAGCCATGATTCCACAATATTCCCTCCTGTAGTAGTCTTTAACTGCAAACACAATTGCACAGTTCCAACATTCGAACACATCACACATTTCAGTTGTTCTGGACTTCCGGTGCTGGTCAGTCCCGACAACTGTGGCAGGAGCGATGTTTCCAATTTATCGCCAACTAGCGGATTATTGTGCCTCTGTAAAACCAGCATTTGGGATCCCCAGGTCACTTTTCTTTGATCACCCGACAATGATCCGTAGTCAGTGTCCAGGTCAAGAAAGTCGTCCTTCGTTGTCCTGCGATGGCGGCTTGGCACGCCACATGCAGGAGCTGGACCCTCTGCAGTTTGCCTATCATCCAGTCATTGGTGTGGAAGATGCAACCATCTCCCTAATACATACGGAAGAATGAACAGCACACTCAATGCCCTTTCTGCTTCAAGAGGATGAACCCGCTCTTTTTTGCAACGCTCCCGTCTTTTATAGACGGACGAAAACAGGAAAATATCTGCAATCCATTGTCATCGTTCTGGCTAAAACACACCACTTTCTTTGGCAGCTCAACATGATTTTGGTCATGTACACAAGATGTCTCAAGATTCTCAGGGGGCCTACATAAGAGAATTATACAACAAGTTCATCTTAGGCTATTAACCATGATTCCACAATATGCACAGGTCTCTTTCACACCTGGAGATAACAGGAAGCACGGTGAGAGTCATGTTTTCTTAACTCTCCAGTGCTTTAAACACCATTCAGCCTGTACTACTGAGGGAGAAACTGGAAGAGAATGTAGTAAAGCACCACCTGGCTGCATGGATCATCGACTTCCTCACAGATAGGCCAGAATTAGATTACATTGGAACTTTATTTCATCCCGTATTCGGGAAATGTCCTTAATTGCAGTAGCAAGACAGTAGCAAGCACAGACACAGAAGACATTGTAGAGCCAGGCAAAAACTGGAGCCACACACAGAAAGTCCACAAAGTGGGGACCTTTCGCAGACTGTGACTGAGGTTAAATGTGCAGAATCACTCTTTTAGACTGATCTGCACAGTCCCTCAGTAGTCTGAAGGCGATCATCTTCCTTGCCTAGATCCTCCTAAGATGTCCTAATATACCTGATCAGCAGCAGTGGAGAGGCCGGTGGGTGAATTTAAAGCACACAAGCACACAACTCTCCCGTTGCAGACTGGCAAACACCGACAACTCCTCCATCTGACCGGGGAGAGATCTCACATAACAATGATGGAATGCTTGGTCTGGAGCGTTGCTTCTATCATCGACTGCCCACAGCTGATCCCGCTTGCATGACAGCGGAGGCACGACTGAATGGCACCAAAGACGTCTTGGACTAGCACAAAGAAACCTAGATCACGCGACGGGTGGGGGTCGAGTCGCAAAGGTCGCAAAACAACAAAGCAAAAAGCACAAAGTACAAAGCAAAGTAAATGGGAAAGCATTAAGAAATATTAAAATGAAATTTAAAAAGATAGAAAAGCAGCAAAAGCACAAAACGAGGAAGAGCGGACGGAGCTACCGCTACCAGCTGCCACTTGAGCGGCGCCATCTTGGTTGCAGTAGAAAGAATGGATACAGACACAAGAAAAAGACATTGTAGAGTTAGATCAAACTGGAACCACACACAGAAAGTCTTCCACAAGGTGGGGAACTTCTGCAGACTGAGACCGAGGTTGAAAATATGGAGTCACTCTTCCAAGCTTATACGCACAGTCTGTCAGTAGTCTGGAGCTGAAGAATCAACAGTAACAGAGTACAACACTCCTGAATCTCCGTTTCCAGCCAGGTAAGCGCCGACAGCTCTTTCATCTTATTGGGGAGGGATCCCACTTTCCCAATGATAATAGATGGAATGATTGGTCTGAAGCGTTGCTTCTTCTCCCGGCACTTTTGTCCAGCTCCGGATTTCCAGCGGCATCGAGGTGTGGCTTTTTCTGCTACGTATTGTTCACAGCTGTTCCCATGTGTATGACAGTGGATGTATGGCTGAATGGTTCCAAAAAAAGAAACCAAGCTAATAGAACAAGAAAAGTTGTAAAAACATTAAAGTAAAAAGTATAAAGTGCAAAGTAAAAAGGAATGTATTAAGAAATATTAAAATGTAATTAAAAAAAGATAGAAAGGCTGTAAAACACACAAAACAAATAAGAGCGGACAGAGCTACTGCCACCAGCTGCCGTGTGTGAGACTTCAGGACTGTATGTCTGATGTGGTAGTTTGCAGCATGGGGGCCCCACCAAGCATAGTGCCATCCCCATTCCTCTTCACCATCTACACATCGGACTTCAGACACAACACAGACACCTGCCACCTCCAGAAGTTCACTGACAACACTGCTATTGTTGGACGAGTGACAGACGGAAACGACCTGGAATACAACGGAATCATCACAGCCTTTTTTGACTGGTGTGGGCAAAACCAGTTCTACATCAATGCCGGTAATACAAAGAAATGGTGAATGTTTTCCGGAAGAAGCCCCAACAGACCACACAGGTTACCACCCAGGTAACAGATATTGAAATCGTGGAGAATTTTAAGTACCTGGGTGTTGACCTCAACAACAAACTGGACTGGTTCACAAGCAAATATGCACTGTATTAAAAGGGGCCAGAGTCGCCTCCACCTACTGAGGAGACTACGGGCCTGGAGGAGTAAACGGACCTGGTTGGTCATCCGCGGTTTCTGGTTTGGGTACACCTATATAGTCTTCTGCACAGTGACCATTGCCATATGTGACATACTAGAGTGTTTGATTTATTAGTGTGACATGCTAGAGTGTTTGATTTATTAACGATTGCATGTAAAGAAGCTATGACGAGTTTGGATTGAATGTGTGTATCGGTGTTCGATTGGTGATCCTTGGATCCACATGGCAAGTGTGGGGCATGTTAAAGTAGATCGGTATTCGATTATTGATGTCTTAGCAAATAGCTTGAAGCACGGGAGGTGTGTTGGATCATTACAGTAAAAGTTTGGATTGAAGTAACAACAACATCTCGCTGTTCTGATTATTTCCCCCTGTGTGTCAAGATCGAATGCAGGGTGTAACATTTTGGAGGCACCGCTGGGATTGCTGTTCAGATGTCCAGTGTCCATGACCTGCTCACTGAATTCTGAGCCAGCTAAATCCCCCCACAAACCAGGCCGATGGCAGTGAGAGGAGGTGTTGCTGTTTAAGAAGAACTGGAAGTTGGCGGTTGAGTACTTGTCATCTGAGGCCTACGAGATCATCAGATGGACAGTAAAGACGTGCCAGTTCAGAGTTCACTCCTGTACAGTCAACAGAGCTCCTAGATCGTCAACAAAATGGAACAGTTACTCGAAGAGGTGGTAGGAACATTGAACAACCTGACGGAAAATAACCTACTGGAAATATGTGACTTTCTTAACATATTAAGAAGTGTTAAACGGAAATCGCGTCTATCATTAGTGGCTCACATTGTGAAGTACCTAGAAAGAGAAGAACTAGAGGAACTGCAGGATGAAGGCATGTCTGAATTGTTGAAACTGAAAGATAAAATATCAGATATGAAGCATGAAGTCAAAATAGATGAAAACGAAAAGCAAGGATCAAGATTGGAAGAGACTCCAATAACTTTGCCCCAGCTACCAGATGCTGCGGCCCCTCAAGGGGGTGTGTCTCCCCAGCCCCAGCCAAGCTCATACTGGCGCAAGGACTTCAAAATTGCCGGCCAAATAGGTGAACCAGGCCAGAGGGACAAGCTGACACTCTCCAGCCTTGTTCATCAAATTGAAAATGGACTGAATAGGGGTTACCTAGATGTGGAAATTATTGATGCAGTTATCAGAGCTATCTCCCCCAGTTTGCAGCTACGTAATTATTTGGAAGAGAAACCTAACCTCACTCTTCCCACACTCAAACGCATCCTACGCGCTCATTTTCAGGAAAGGAGTGCTACCGACCTCTATGTGCAGTTAGCTTCAGAAGTGCAGCATATCAAAGAGACTCCTCAAAGTTTCTTAATGCGAGTCTTAGTTCTTAGGCAGAAGGTACTGTTTGCATCTCGAGAATCAGAATCAGGAATCCAGTACAACCCAAGTTTAGTCCAGCGTATGTGCTTGCACACGATACTCACTGGTCTCCAGAGTGACAGTGTTAGAGTAGATATGCAGCCTCTCTTGCTGAACTGTAAGACTTCAGATGAGCTTTTGCTAGAGCGGTTAAATGTAGCCTGTGCTAATGAAACAGAAAGGAGAAATAAAAAGAAGTTTAGTACCCCACAGGCAGCGACACATATTAGCAAGGTGCACTCAGAAGAACTACGACCTACCAATTGCCCTGGAGAAGAAAAACCAAAAGTGTCCCGTGAGGTACGAGCGGAGTTGACTGAACTTAAGGCAAGTGTTGCTTCTCTTAAAGATCTCAGTGCAGAGATAGCTCAGATCAGTGAGACACTACAGCAGGCTATGTTTCAGCCTCAGTCCTACCTCCCACCTTCAGTTAGAAGACCAGTTAGGGAGCCCCAGCCACCTTTTGCAAAACAAAATTACTACAGCAAGCCCCCAGCACCCCCCTGGAACACTAGCCGCCCTGCTTATGTCCCAAGAAGGTGTTGTGCTTGTCAGCAGGGAGGGCGAGATGTGAAGTGCACACATTGTTATCGGTGTGGGAGTGGAGAACATTTCCAAGCTGGATGTAAAATCCGAGGAGGCAGACCACTAAAAGAAGAGACTATAGCAGAGCTAACTCGGGAAAGGGAAGGTGTGGTTCGTGTGCTTTGTGGCACACCCAGTCCACTGGCCATCGTCAATCCTCCCAGCATGCAACAGCAGCAGGTGGGAACTCAGCAACACCTGATGGTGGAACCTGCCGATTCAAAGGCAAAGATCAGACGACTTAGACAAGAGCTAGAAGAGAGGAATGAACAACTGCTGGACAACAGACACCAGCAGGAAAACATGGAGGAAGAAATAAAGAGGCTCCAGCAGGAGAATTTGAGGCTGCTCGTAGACGCCCGTGCAGCCCGCGCCTATCGCGATGAACTGGATGCGCTGAGAGAACGCGCAATCAAAGCTGACAAGCTGGAGTTATACAAGGCCAAAGTGGAGAAAGGAAGACAAGGGATGGAGTCTGAGCACAGGCCAATGCCAGCGAATCAGAGACTCGGAGTGAAGGGCCCTGCTTCCGGACCAGTACAACGAGAAGATGACTATCAGCGGGAGGACCTGCCTGGTGAGGGAACAAATCTGGCTGTTGAAGATCCTCGTGATGATCATTTATCAGAGACCTGTCTGCCAACCACTGTGAATGAACCTGAGGCGTTGACTTATGAACGGCCAAGAAGGGAGAGACATCCACCACGACGAACGACCTATGATCAGCTTGGTGTCCCCTCCTGTTATAGTACTCAGTCACCACATCAGCTGCTACCTTCTTACCCTGCACCAGGAGTGGTTCCTTGGTTAGGACACCTGCAGCCATATTACATTCAACCACCCTTTATGTATGGACTCCAACAGGCTTGAGCCTACAAGGGTGGCATGTATTATGCGAACATGGACTGTTACGACTGTGATTACAGTTTCCATCCAGTGAACGTGGACCGTACGAGTTGTGGATTATATTTGAACTGTGGCCCTTGCCGCCTGGAGTTTTCATGAGTATCAGCTTACAGAAGAGGATGTGAAATGACAAGTTCGCTAGACTGTTCAGCATTACAACCAACAAGGGGAAGATATTTGGAATATACTGATGTCGGGACGACATTTGTTTTTGTGGGGGAGAGTGTGACATACTAGAGTGTTTGATTTATTAGTGTGACATGCTAGAGTGTTTGATTTATTAACGATTGCATGTAAAGAAGCTATGACGAGTTTGGATTGAATGTGTGTATCGGTGTTCGATTGGTGATCCTTGGATCCACATGGCAAGTGTGGGGCATGTTAAAGTAGATCGGTATTCGATTATTGATGTCTTAGCAAATAGCTTGAAGCACGGGAGGTTTGTTGGATCATTACAGTAAAAGTTTGGATTGAAGTAACAACAACATCTCGCTGTTCTGATTATTTCCCCCTGTGTGTCAAGATCGAATGCAGGGTGTAACACATACAGTACTTGTTGTAAGACATTTCTGTGTCTGAATGTGCCCAGGTCCTCATGGTGGAAAGTCTCCCACTGTGTATGTTCAAAGCAGTCTTGGAGTCGTGAGAGGGCATCGTCAGGCCAGATGATTATGGTTTGTCTTTTGGGCTTTGTTTGTCGGCTGATGGGGGTGCATGCTGGGACAATGAACAATGATAAGTGATCCGACTGTCAAAAGTGTGGGAGTGGTATAGCTCTGTATGCACAACTGATGTTAGAGTAGACATGATCCAGAGTTGTATCCTTTGTTGTTGGACATTTCACATGCTGGTAAAATTTCGGCAAAACAATTTTTAGATTTGCCAGATTAAAATTTCTTGCAATGAATGATGTGCGTGAGCTGGGATAGGCTCGAACCCCCCGCGACCCTAATGAGGATAAAGCGGTTCAGAAAATGAGATGTGATGAGATGAGGTGTCACTAGTAGACACCCAATCTATTTGAAGCAGTGGCGGGCCGTCAGGGCCTTCAAGGCCTTCTCTGCTGGCCTAAGAAATATCTGAATCGTATTATATTTTGTCCATCAATACTTATTATTCCAAATGGTCTGTTAGCTTCCTTTCATTGCTTTTCCCCCTGGTTGCACTGCTTCCAGATGTGTGTTTTCATATTGAAGCATTTAACCAATCACATTTCAGCCATTATTTGTTGCCAGATCAGATCTGCCTCAAAGCCTTCACAATCAGTTCTTGGGGGCTCTGCTGCATTAAACTAGACTGTTGCTTTTAACCAATCAGATTTCGAGTTGGCAACCCCACAATGATTTTTCATAGGCGTTAGCATTTTGCTGGCTGGGACATGTCATTGCTTTCACAAACTATGATTGGCTAGTAGGCGGGCCAAAGCAGCCAGACATCGCAAACTGGCCGACAGTGGCAAAAACAAATGAATTCTGTTGCAGATTTCTCTCACAAAGCTATTTTCCAGACGGACTTTTCCAGAAAAAAAATGGACATCATTAAGAAAGGGCGGTCAACTCCGAAGCTAGCAAGCCTGTTACAGCCGGGAATATGGTGTGTGCGGCACTTTCAGTGTGCTAACTTAGCTGCACCATCAAATATATTGTTGTGTTGATTTAAAGCCATTTTCAAAACGGACTATGCCAGAAATGTGACAGGACAGGCTCGACTTTCATCATTAGCTTCGATGGCGATAGGAAAGAAGGAAGAAAGAAAGGAGGATGGATATTGTGTAAAAAGGATTTTTGGTGAGTAAAATATGGCCATATTCCTAAATAATATTTCAATTGTGGGCCAAGTTCTGATATCTGAAAAGCTCCAGTGTTTGTATTTAAGCTCCAGTGTTTGTATTTAATCACAAAATGCTGCTAGGAAGTGGATTTTACCCCAGTTTAATTTTTGGCGTTTCACCATTGACGTCCATCGCTGTCTTTTCCCGGGAAAAATCACCCCCCTGGCCTGGTTGTAATGTCTCAAAAGCTCCAGTATTTGTATTCAATCAATAAATGATGCTAGGAAGTGGATTTTACCTAATTTTAGTATTTTAGTGCATTTTTTGTCATTTCACGTATGGACGTATCGACGTTCATCGCTGTCTTTTTACCGGGGAAATGATACTCCGGGCCCGGTTCTGATGTCTAAAAAGCTCCAGTATTTATATTTAATCAATAAATGCTGTTTTCGGCTGGATTTTACCCCATTTTCGGGCAATGTTTGCCCGTACGCCATTGACGTTCATCGCTGTCTTTTCCCGGGAAAATCACCCCCTGGCCTGGTTTTAATGTCTGAAAAGCTCCAGTATTTGTATTTAATCATGAAATGCTGCTAGGAAGTTGATTTTACCCAATTTTTGTGCATTATTTTATTGATTATTTTTTATGTGTTGCAGCTGTAGCTGCAGTAGAGGTTTTATAGCCATAAAATAGTTTTCGAGGGTTGGATTGATACGTTGAAGGCGCTACCAGAAAATGCACCACCCGCCACTGATTTGAAGTGGGACAGTGGCATTGAATGAACATTAGTTCAGGGACTAATCAAATCATGATAGCAATGACTTTACCATACCCGTCAACGTTTTTCGCGTATTTTATAGTTTAAAAAAAAAAAAATCTTTTCAAATTGTGTATAACAACTTTTGTACGGGATTTGTTGTTTATGTATGTTTTGAAATTTGGATTTGTGGCTATATTTACTCAAAAAAAAATAAGTTAATTATTTTTTTAATTGACATCTAATTTTTTTAACAAATTCAAAAGTTACTCAGCACTTTCGCTGACGCAAGATGACATCTATCAGTGGGCGTGGCCTGGCTGCATGTCTCATCAAGGTGTGTCTCTTAGGGTTTTCATTTTATTTATTTTTCAGTCCACTCTGGGCCGATTTGCCTCAAGGTAAGCTCCACGTTCTCATTTATCTCGTTCATGTTTGAACACCAAGTTTTTAGTTTTTGTTTCCCTTGCAAAAATGCTAACCGTAACACCTTTCGTTTCGTCTTTGCTTTCTTCAATTGTTTTCTTGTTTTTGATTTGAAGATTTCACCCAATTATAAGAGCGAACTACTATATGAAACAATTTTAATACGTGTAGAAATCTGTACTAATAACGCGTAGTTTTGACTACAGTTTTAAAAATGTTAAAAATGTTAAGGAATATATTATGTATATATGCAGTTACTACTAATCTGAACCACTTTCAGTTTTGTATATGATAAAACCAATAAGAACTTTTCTACATACTACTTTTCTGCTACAGCACAAACACAGTGCGGGCACCTAAGAAAGCTGATGGCAATGTGATGGCTGATGTGTAATTTTACAAATGTACAAAAAATTGTAAAAATTTAACACTTTTTTTCTTACCTATAATTTAATTGGTTTGTAAAAATATGTGATAGTGCGTCTTTAAAATCAATACATTGACATTAAAAATAAGTCAGAGTTATCATTTCTCAACTGATCTTCAAAAGATTTTTCATCAATGTCTATGCATATGTAATTTTCTCATGGATTGCCATTGACGCAGCTAGTTATAAACCTATGATAAATTCTACTAAATACTACAACACATACTCTGCCTATATTATATTTCCGAGCAGAAAGACATCAAAAAAGACAAGAAATCCATGTCGGGCAGGCCAAATGAGAGTCCGCCTCCTTACGAGTCAGATGGCTAGTAAGTCCAAAGCGCTATTTCCTCACCACTATATATTTTTTTTCTTGGCGTTAAACCGTTGTTTTTCTGTGTGTCTGCCTCCCTGGGTAGCGCCGCGCCCCCTCAGCCGGCATACTCGTACTACCCTGACGACGAGTTCCAGCACTTCTACCGCTGGACATCCCCCCCGGGTGTGTTGAAGATCATGTCTATAATCGTCATTGTGATGTGCGTGGCTATCTTTGCCTGCGTGGCCTCCACCCTGGCCTGGGATGTACAGGGGGCAATGTCAGGTTTTGGGCTCAGTGGCGGTGGTGTGGGCGGTGGCTATCCGGGAAGCTTCGGCGGAGCAGCTTATGGACCTGAAAATGCCTATGGATACGGTGGGCTGGGTGGGAACTACAATGACCCACGCTCAGCCAAAGGCTTTATTATCGCTGTGGCGGCCATCACGTTCTTCACTGCGCTAGCCATCTTCATCATTATTGTGTCTCATCGGAGCATCTCGGAAAGCAGGAGGTTCTACCTGGCTGTCACGGTGGTCTCCACCATCTTGGCGCTGCTTGTTCTCATCGCCGCCATTGTCTACCTAATGGCCATAAATCCCACTGCGCAGTCACAGGGCACCGTCTACGGAAGCCAGATCGCTAGCCTATGTGCTCAGTACCAGCGCCCACAAGTGCCGGGGGTCTTTGTCAATCAGTACCTCTATCACTACTGCGTGGTGGAGCCACAAGAGGTAAGCGATACGCTGGCGTCATCTCATTAGTGCTGCCTCAATAAACTCATCCACTGCCAATAATAGACCTCCAATCCATTTGAAGTGGGAGGTTCATTCGCTGCTAACTCCCCCACTTGAAATGGATTGGACATCTATTAGTGACAACCTCATTTCAGTTCAAAGTAGGATGATTGGATGCCTATGATTGCCATTGTCAGTAAAAAAGTTAATAAAACAAGAAAACAAAAACAGTGAATACGTTTTCATAGTTTTTTTTTTATCATAAAAAAAGAAAAAAATACATCTTATCTTTTTGTGCTAATGTTTTTAAATGTATGTTTCTCCAAATATGAAATTATTAAATGGAAAAAACAAACATTCAAACAGGTAAAGGAAATTGAGTTTGAGTTTGATTTACTTAATAAGGGACAGCACATATTAATGAACATACAGTAATACCTTGATTATCGCGATTAATGCGGGGTCGGAACACCCCACGAAAAGTCAAAATCCGCGAAGTAGGGTCACCTCTATTAAAAAAAAAAAAGAAATATATATATATATATATATATATATATATATATATATATATATATATATAAATATATATATTTTTTTTATTTTTCAGTGCTTTGTCCTAGTAGCAAAAGTGGCTTCTGATTACGAATTTCATCGTGGATTTTCACATTTTTATGAACTTTAAAATAAAAAAAATGTATATATATTTTTTTCTTCAGTGCTGAGTACTAGTAGCAAGACAGGGGAGTTGCTTCCGTTTGCAAGTTTCAGCGTGTATTTTCACATTTTTATATAAAAAAATTTAAAAGCCACCTTGTGGTGTAAAGGTTCACTCGCCTGACTTCGTTGCGGGCAGACGCAGGCTCGATTCCCGCAGGCGGCGGTATGATTGGGAGTGCGGATGGTCATTTGTCTCTCTGTGTGCCCTACGACTGACTGCGACCAGTCTAGGGTGTAGTCTGCCTTTCGCTCAAAGACAGCTGGGTTAGGCTCCAGCAACCCCTGTTTCGAGGATGGGTGGTTTGGAAGATGAATGAATGAGTGAATAAAAATTAAAAAAATCCCCAGAAAAGGATCCGCGATGTAGTGAAGCAGTGATAACCGAAGCGCGAAGTAGCGAGGCGTCTCTGTATTTACATTCATGTAATGTACAGTTGTGGTCAAAAGTTTATATACACTTGTGAAGAACATAATGTCATGGCTCTCCTGATTTCCAGTTATTTCTACAACTCAGATTTTTCTCTGATAGAGTTATTGAAACCGATACTTCTTTATCACAAAAACATTCATGAAGTTTGGTTCTTTTATGACTTTATTATGGGTGAACAGAAAAAGTGATCAAATCTGCTGGGTCAAAAATATACATACAGCAGCGCTAATATTTGGTAACATGTCCCTTGGCCATTTTCACTTCAATCAGGCACTTTTGGTAGCTATCCACGAGCTTCTGACAAGCTTCTGGTTGAATCTTTGACCACTCCTCTTGACAGAATTGGTGCAGTTTAGTTAAATTTGATGGCTTTCTGACATGGACTTGTTTCTTCAGCATTGTCCACAAGTTATCAATGGGGTTTAAGTCAGGACATTGGGAAGGCCATTCGAAAACCTTAATTCTAGCCTGATTTAGCCATTCCATTACCACTTTTGATGTGTGTTTGGGGTCATTGTCCGGTTGGCACAACCAACTGCGCCCAAGACCCAATCTTTGGGCTGATGACTTTAGGTTATCTTGAAGAATTTGAAGGTAATCCTCCTTCTTCATTATCCCATTTACTCTCTGTAAAGCACCAGTTCCATTGGAAGAATAACAGCCCCACAGCATAATACTACCACCACCGTG
Source organism: Stigmatopora argus (assembly GCF_051989625.1). NCBI lineage: Eukaryota > Metazoa > Chordata > Actinopteri > Syngnathiformes > Syngnathidae > Stigmatopora > Stigmatopora argus. The sequence continues at coordinate 13,667,032 of NC_135402.1, forward strand.
CTTGACGGTAGGCATGGTGTACTTGGGGTTAAAGGCCTCACCTTTTCTTCTCTAAACATATTGCTGGGCATTGTGGCCAAACAGCTCGATTTTTGTTTCGTCTGACCACAGAACTTTCCTCAAGAAGGTCTTATCTTTGTCCATGTGATCAGCAGCAAACTTCAGTCGAGCCTTAAGGTGCCGCTTTTGGAGCAAAGGCTTCCTTCTTGCACGGCAGCCTCTCAGTCCATGGAAATGCAAAATACGCTTGACTGTGGACACTGACACCTGTGTTCCAGCAGCTTCTAATTCTTGGCAGATCTGCTTTTTGGTGATTCTCGGTTGAACCTTCACCCTCCTGACAAATTTTCTCTCAGCAGCAGGTGAAGCTTGCGTTTTCTTCCTGATCATGGCAGTGACAAAATAGTGCCATGCACTTTATACCAGTGACAGGCCGTCAGGGCCTTCAAGGCCTTCTCTGCTGGCCTAAGAAATATCTGAATCATATATTGTATTTTCTCCATCAATACTTATTAAATAATTCCAAATTGTCTGTTAGCTTCCTTTCATTGCTTTTCCCCCTGGTTGCCCTGCTTCCAGATGTGTGAAAGGAGGATGGATATGGACTTTACGTCAGTACTCAGCAGTCCAGTCCTTGTAACTTCTGCAAAATATCAGTCTGTCCCTGGTGTTTTTGCTGGAGAGAAGTGGCTTCTTTGCTCCCATCCTCGACACCAGGCCTTCCTCCAAAAGTCTTCGCCCTACTGATCGTGCAGATGGACTCACACCTGCCTGCTCCCATTTCTGAATCGAGTTACAAGCGCTGACGAATGATTCGTCTTGTGCGACTTCAGCGCATATCAATTTTGCGTGAATCGCATTCACTGCGGATAAACTCCGGAAATGGGTATTGATGCTTTTTCTATATAGCATTCATTCATTCATTTTCTGAACCACTTTATCCTCATTAGGTTCGTGTGGGGTGCTGGAGCCTATCCCAGCTGACTCGGGGCCAGAGGTGGGGGACACCCTGAATCGATGGCCAGCTGATTGCAGGGCACAAGGAGACGGATAAACATGCACACTCACACCCATACCTAGGGGCAATTTAGAGTCTTCAATCAGCCTATCATGCATGTTTTTGGAATGTGGGAGGAAACCGGAGTACCCGGAGGAAACCCACGCCGGAGAGCATGCAAATTCCACACAGGTGAACCAACCTGTATTTTAACCCAGGATCCCAGAGCTGTGAGTCCGACACGCTAACCATGCGGGCTGCCCAGTTTTATAGCTATAAAATAGTTATTGAGGCTTGATTACGACGTAGCACTACTGAAGGGCCAAGTGTGAAATGCACGGCCTGCCACTGGTACCTAATGTAGTTAAATTAGCAGTACTGCATCCATATATATATATTACATACTGTAAACTTACATTATATAATGACTGATCTCATGTTAGACAAGTTTTTTTAATATTACATCTTTAATCTCATAGGATTTACATGAATATAAATATGTACATTAATTTGTGCTGTGCCTTATTAAATAAATCAAACTCAAGGATTATGTAAAGTTATGTAATATTACTATGATTTTCATCTCATATTATTACTTTATTCTCGTCTTTTTTCCCCTCCTTTCTTTGTCATACTAGCTCAACGGCTGCTAAATGAATTGAACGTCTTGGCAGGAGATTTATTTTTATGTATTAATTGATTGACTTAATTTGAAAATAATCATTTGCCTGCTAATTCAGGCAATTGCAGTAGTGTTTGGCTTTCTGGTGGCGGCTGCTCTCATCATCATGGTGGTGTTTGCGGTCAAGACGCGCAAGAAGATCATCAACTACGGCAAGAGCAACATCTTGTGGAAGCTCGTCAAGGTGATGGAGAACGGGGACCCTCCGCAACATGTGGAAGCCTGGGTGGGTGAGCAACAACTCACTTCAGATCTAGTGTTAGTGAACGAACGATTGTCCCAAACTGCAATCCCTCCCAAAAAAGAAAATACTTCACCTCATCACAAATGTACACTCAAGAATGCTATTGCTAATGGTGTGATTGTCAATGCACTCTGACCGCAGGCTGCTACAGTCAGAATCTCAGACTGTGCTTAGATAATATAAAACTAACACTTGCCATAGTAGTTGAAGGCTCAAAAAAGTTTTAACAGTTTATATGAGGTCACTCATTAAACTCATTGCCTGCCATTGACAGGGCTTGATGTCCAATCTCTTTTGATTGCAAGTCAAATTATATATAATACACTTTTTTTAAAAATGTTTTATATTTTTATTTTTTGCCTTCATTCATTCAACGGACGGCCCGGCAGCTCAGTGGCTAGCGTGTTGGCCTAACATTCCTGGGATCCTAAGTTCGATCCCAGGTCGGTCCTCCTGAGTGGAGTTTGGATGTTCTCTCTGGGCTTGTGTGGGTTTTCGCCGGGTACTCAGGTTTCCTCGCACATTCCAAAAATATCCATGGTAGGCTGCTTGAACACTCTAAATTGCCCCTATGTATGAGTGTGACAGTGAATGGTTGTCCGTCTCCTCGAGCCCTGCGATTGACTGGCCACCAATTCAGGGTGTCCCCCACCTCGCACCCAAAGTCAGCTGGAATATGCTCCAGCACCCCTCGTGACCTTTGTGAGAATAAGCGGTTTAGACAATTAAATTCATTCATTCATCTTCCGTACCGCGTACTACACCCACAGACTGGTCGCCATTTAGACATAGGGCATACGGAGAGACAGACGACCATTCGCACTCATAATCATACCGCCACCAACGGGAATCAAGCCGACACCTGCCCGCACCGAACTCAGGCGGGTTCACCACTACACCATCAGGTGTCTGATATTTTTTTTACATTTAAAAACATAGATTCTTGATTCTTTCATTTATTCATTATTCTCACAAGGGTGGTGGTGGTGAGGGGGGGATGGGGCAGCTGAACCCTATCCCAGCAAACTAGAGGCACCAAGCGGTGGAAATCCTGAATCGGTGGCGACCCAATTGCAGGGCACAAGGGGACAGACAACCATTCAGTGTTCAACTAGCCTACCCTGTATGTTTTTGTAATGTGGGGGGAAACCGGAGAACCCAAAAGAACATCTACGCAAGCCCGGGAGAATCTGCAAACTCCACACTGAGGATCCTTCTGGAATCGAACCCCTGAACCCAGAATAGTAAGGCCAAACCGCCAACCACTCGCCGCTGGGGCGCCTCTTTATTTATTTATTTTACATAATCTCATCTCATTTTCTGAACCGCTTTATCCTCATTAGGGTCACGGGGGGTGCTGGAGCCTATCCCAGCTGACTCCGGGCCAAAGGTGGGGGACACCCTGAATCGGTGGCCAGCTGACCGCAGGGCACAAGGAGACGGACAACCATGCACACTCACACCCATTCCTAGGGGCAATTTAGAGTGTCCAATCAGGCTACCATGCATGTCTTTGGAATGTGGGAGGAAACCAGAGTACTCGAAGGAAACCCACGCAGGCCTGGGGAGAACATGCAAACTCCAAACAGAGGGACATGACCTGGATTTGAACCCCAGGACCCCAGAGCTGTGAGGTCAACGCGCTAACCACTCGAACCACCGGGCCGCCCTCGTAATTATATTTTCTGTATATTTTCTCATTTTTTTAAAAATCATTTTGGATTTTATTTAAATCCAGGGAAAATCCTACATTTTGCTGCATTTTCCATATTTATTTTAATATTATTTTCATGTACGTACATTTGCATTCCCCCAGTGTTCCTGTATACTGTGATCCTGCACCATTTCGCTCCTTCAACATTCGCGATTTCAGTACATCGTGGATTTTATAATAAATATATATTTTTTAAAGTTCATAAAATTTCACACTGAAATAGCAACCGAAAGACAGGAGATGAAAAATGGCACAAGTCAGGGCACCGCTTCTTCTTTGACACTGAATTGGGTGGTATTGAGCACAAAAGAAGAATTTCACTCCAGAAGAAGAATGACGTGCCAAAGAAAAAGAATTTCACCGCAGAGCAATGACGCAATGAAAATTATAAAAGGCAGAGTAGGATGCCATCTTGCCCTTTTCCTGTTTTGTTGCGAGTGAATTACCATCGCACAGACTACAAGACTACACCAAGCCTTTTCCAGCTTTGTTTGGATTTTGTTTCATCGTTTAAAATGCTTCCTAAGCGTCCTGCGGAAGAATCATTTCCAGAGCGACCGCCACCTCGCCGTCGCAGAGTGGGGACTTGGGCTGAAAAGCAGAGCCACAGCGTGCTGAGGGTGGCTCGGGCACGCCGCCTCGAGTGGCGATCCGGCCCTGGCCGGAACAGGCAGTGACATGGTGCGTCGAGAAAAAGGATAACTGAAGAAAATTGTTATCTTCTGGGGCTGACGTTTTTAACATGGATGAGACTGGCCTTTTTGGAAGAGGATGTCTTCCCGGACATTCTTATTCAAAGATGAACTGAAAGTGCCAGGGTTCACACGGATTGCCTGACGCTCATCATGCGTGGGGACGCTGCTGGCTGGCTTCATGGTAAAGCCAGCCTTAATCTACAAGTTCGAACGTCCTCATGCTTTAAAAAATAAATAAATAAAGCCTTGCTGCCAGTCTACTGGATGAGCTAACAGGAAAGGCTGGATCATGAAAGCCTTCACAAAGGGCTGGTTCGTATACTCGCTGAAATGACGCTGCCCTTCAAGTTCTGGACTGCAGGAGGACTTGGACTACATCTTCCATCAACCTGTTTTTTTTTTAATTTATGTCAAGCAGAGAGGAACTATTTTCACTGAGTACAGTATTTAAAGTATTTACAATATTTATATATATATATATTATACAGACGCTCCCCAACTTACGAACGAGTTCGGTTCCGAGCGATTGTTCATAAGTTGAATTTGTTTGTAAGTTGCTCAGTGCTATATTTTGTATTATAATTTATATTTAAGGCATATATAAGTATATTGAAGGTTTATATAAATGCATTTGTAAGTTTAAGGCTTGTATAAGTAACACGCATTGGTTTGTACTGAAAAAAAACATTTAATAAAATGGAGAGAATACATACAGTACTGTATACATACATTAGAGAGAGAGAGATTTAAAGAAAAAAGCTATCTAATGACAATTGCAGTTTTCTTTTTTTCATCATAAATGATGCGGTAGCACTGTATGGCATCATTCAATTGATTTGCAAACTTTGTGCAACGTTCAATATTTGGGTCCTGCTGCTCAATCTTTATGTTTATAAATGGTACTGACGGTTTAACGATTCAAGTTGTATTCCCGTGCAACGCGCATCAAGCTTCATTATTATTGCCACTCATTTCAAATGAAATGGCTTGCCTCTTCCTTGCACCTCCCTCAATAGAAGCCTTTCGCTTTTCACCAACCATATTGAATAATGGATGCACGAGATATTTAATGATAAAAATGAAAAAGGTTCTTTGCGCACTGGAGATACGTTCACGCACTTCCGCATTGCAACGAAGTGGGCAGAAGAAGGTAGATACTGGGTGAGCTGAGCTCTCACAGCGCCAGGCGTCGGTATTAGCGGCGGAAAGAAGTACTACTCGGAAAAAGGCGCGCAATACAAAATCGAACTTACGAACATTGTTCGACATAAACGCAATTTGCAGACATGTTCGTATGTACCGTTGTTCGTAACTCGAATCTTCGTAAGTGGGGGAGCGTATGTATTTAGATATTAATACATTACAGTCCTTTCATATGCTTAAAACTAATATTTAATAAGTACACTTCTTGATAACTGTACTTGTGTCTCATCTCATTTTCTGAACCGCTTTATCCTCATTAGTGTCATGGGGGGTACTGGTGACTATCCCAGCTGACTTCGGGCCAGCTGATGCAGGGCACAAGGAGATGGACAACCATTCACGCTCACACCCATAGCTAGGGGCAATTTAGAGTGTCCAATCAGCCTACCATGCATGTCTTTGGAATGTGGGAGAAAACCTGAGTTCCCGGAGAAATCCCACGCAGGCAGGGGGAGAACATGCAAACTCCACACAGGTGGACCGACCTGGATTTGAACCCTGGACTCCCACTGTGAGGCCGAGGCGCTAAGCACTCAGACGCCAGGCCGCCTTGTATTTTTGCATAGGTGTGAAAACATGTAGTATGGTAGTTGTAATAGGTAGGTGTGATCCTACTTCGTGGTTTTTCGATTATCGCCGCCATGTCCGGTCTACATTATCTGCGAAAATCGAGGGATTGGTGTATTTGTTACCTTAGTCACTGCCAGCCCAGGTATATGTATTCAGAGTATGTGTTAAAGTAATTAGTCAAGAATTATTGTACAGATATATTAAAAAAAATTACTGACAACAGTCGATGTCCAATTATTTTGACTTGGGGGGGGGGGGGGGGCGAATTAATGTTCTATTATTTGCCCCCTCAGTCAAAATAGATTGGACGTCAAGCACGGTCAGTGGCACTGAAATATCATCATTAGCCGTTAATGTCAGATTAATCTATTGATAGATCAATCTGCCGACTATATTATATGATACAGTGGTACCTCGACATACGAGCAATTCGAGATACGAGTAAAATTTCTAGCAAATAATTATAATTATCTTTAGATACGAGAAAGCCGGGTGGCCAAGACATGAGAGGCTGTTTATGATTTTGTGTCTTTTTTGCCACATCTCTTTCGTGTTTAACAGATATCTACGAGCACTGGGCGGATCGTTGCATTTTTTTCAGTGTTTTTTCCCCGTCACTCAGCGCGAATGGCGTAGCGATCGCTAGTACGAGGAGTATATATTACTTCTCGTTGGCAAGTGGTCGTGCGTTATCCTATTGTGAGGACATTGGTGTGCATCATTTTCGGAATATTTTGAAGGGAATACAAAAGCAAACGGCCCATCGATAGTGAAAGTCAGGGTGGAGGCGGGGCAAACAGAGCCAACCCGGCCGGGAGAAGAAGGGTATAAAAATGTAAAACAAATTAGAATTAAGTTTAGTGTAAGGTTAACTTATTTTTGAGTGTGTCTGCATCGTAATCCAAGTTCATTTAAATTTGTTTATGTTATATTACGATTCACCGGTGCAAACAGTCTCACCCGCTCAACCCCGCCCCCCTCTATGTCCCTCTCTCTACCCTCCGTGAAATCCGTCTAATTTTAGTTCTATTAAAGACATTTTAGTAATATTAAACCACTAGTTATGTGTTACTTTGTTAATAGATGGCGAATTTGAAGAAATAAAACATTTTTTTCCAATCCAATAACATGTTTTTGGTGTTTTTGCAGAGGGTTGGAACAAATTATTTTGTTTTTAGTTCATTTCAATGGGAAACATTCGTTCGAGTTACGAGAATATCGACATACGACCCCAGTCCTGGAACGAATTAAGCTCGTATCTCGCGGTACCACTGTATTGTGATAAATCAATGCACGCTCATGGCCGACAGCCCTTCCCTGTCAAAATAGATTGGAATTTTAGTGTCCTCAATTGCGACCAAAGACATTCATTCATCTTCCATACCGCCCATCCTCGAACAGGTTGCGGGGGTTGCCGGAGCCGAACCCAGCTGTCATCGGGTGAAAGGCAGAATACACCCAAAACTGGTCGCCAGTCAGTCGTAGGGCACACAGAGAGACAGACGACCACTCACTCTCACAATCACACTGCCAGCGTGTGGGAATCTAACCCAGACTGCCCGCACCAAAGTCAGGGGCACCATTGGGTGGCTGTGGCCAAAGAGTTTGATGTAAATTCAAGCATCACGGTCTTTAATTTATTCTCAAATAATGTTAAAAAAAATTAGAATTGAATTTGCCTTTAACTGTAGGTACCGTTAATATCTCCTTTCCATAGTAAAGTTGCTACGAGGTGTTCAGTAGTAAATTCGAGTGTATAGTATGCTATCTTTGAGGCAGTTGGACCGGTTTTTCAGGCTACAAAGCATGTAGGGGCAAGGCCTTGGGGAATGGTTAGACAGTGGAGGTGTGGGAGACTTTGCAGCGTTGGTTTCAAGGTGTGTCGCTACTTTGAGGCCGACAGTTTCACTCAGATGCTGCTGCAAGCACTCCTTCACACTGTGAGATGTCGACTACTGAAAAACACGTGCCTGAGCTATTTATGTCTTGGGATGTTCCATTGATTTAAGGGAAAGATGTGAGAAATGCAGTTAAATTTAGAAATAATTAAGTAGGTGGAAAGTGTTTTTACATGTATATTTAATATCTGTATTTTATGAATCTTTAAAAAAAAATGAAAATAAAGCAAAGTATTCCGCACAGGAACCCTTTGAATTGGAGTCTATGGTTCCCTGTGAAAATGAGTACAACAAATTCATTCATTCATTCATTCAGTTTCCGAACCGCTTATCCTCAAGTGTCACAAGGGGTGCTGGAGTCTATTCCAGATAACTATGGGCATCGGGCGGGGGATACACTAACTTAGTGGCCAGCCAATCGCAGGGCACAAGGCACAAGACAGACAACCATTCATGTTCACACTTATACATAGGCCCAATTTAGAGTTTTCAACCAGCCTACACTGCATGTTTTTTGGATGTGCGAGGAAGCCGGAGAAACCCCATGCAAGCCCAGGGAGAACATGCAAACTTCATACTGTAAAGATCAAACCCACGACCCCAGAACTGTAAGGCTTATGCGCAAACCACTCGGCTGCCGGGCCGCCAGAATTTATATCATAAACCATACAATTACAGTGGTACCTCGTCATACGACCATTCGTCATACGGAATGCTCGTCTTACGGGGGAAATTTCGATCGAATAATTCGCCCGTGATGCGGTCAAAATTTCGTGATGCGACCAAGCCAGGTTGCCATGGCATTTTTTTTGGCATATCTTTCGTGTATAACAATATTTACGAGCACCGGATGAGCTATTCAGACCAGGAAACGCACAACGCGCATGCGCGGGGAAAAGAGGGCTTTCTGGGTAATGAAGTATACTCGTGCTCGCAAAAGCATCCCCGGTAGCAACTCTATCATAGGCGCCGTTCGAGGGGATGCGAACACAGATGCTACAAGCTAAAAGGAGCCGCTAGCCAGCGCCCCCGAAGCTCCCATAAGCAACGGGGCGATCGCTGATAAAAGACTCTGCTCGTTGGCTGCTCATAAGAACATCGGGGGCACTGGCTCGCAACAGCATCCCCGGTAGCAACTCTATCATAGGCGCCGTTCGAGGGGATGCAAACACAGATGCTACAAGCTAAAAGGGAGCCGCTAGCCAGCGCCCCCGAAGCTCCCATGAGCAGCGGTGCGATCGCTGATAAGACTGCTGCTCGTTGGCAAGTGGTCGTGCGTTCTCCGATTGTGAGGACATTTGTGTGCATCATTTTCGGAATATTTTGAAGGGAATAGTACGACAGCAAACAGCCCATCGATAGCGAACGTGAGGGTGGAGTGTTTGTTCTGTTTACGAGTGCGGCGTGTGGAATACAAACCGAAGCCCCCCGCCCCTTTTGTGCGTCTCTCTCTCCCCTCGGCGAAATCCGCCCAATTTTAGTTAGATTAAACACTTTATTTCTATTAAACCACTCGTTATTTATTACTTTGTCAATATATGGCGAATTATAAGAAATAAAACATTTTTTTCAATCCAATATCCTGTTTTTGGTGTTTTTTTCAGAGAGTTGGAACGAATTAATTTGTTTCCCATTCATTTCAATGGGAAACTTTACCTCGAGTTACGAGAATCTTGTCATACGAGCTCAGTCCCGGAACGGATTAAGCTCGTATCTCGAGGTACCACTGTATATATACATATACATACAGACGCTCCCCTACTTACAAACGAGTTAGGTTCCGAGCGATTGTTCATAAGTTGAATTTGTTCGTAAGTTGATTCAGTGCTATATTTTGTATTATAATTTATGTTTAAGGCCCATATAAGTATATTGAAGGTTTATATAAGTGCATTTGTATGTTTAAGGCTTCAAGCTTCTTTATTATTACCACTTTCGTTTCAAATGAAATGGCTTGCCTCTTCCTTGCACTACCACCCTCACTAGAAGCCTTTCGCTTTTCACCAACCATATTGAATAATGGATGCACGAGATATTTAATGATAAAAATGTTCTTTGCTCACTGGAGATACGTTCACGCACTTACGCACTGCAACGAACTGGGCAGAGGAAGGTGGATGCTGGGTGAGCTCTCACAGCGCCAGGCGTCGGTATTAGCGGTGGAAAGAAGCACTACAAGAAGTAGCCGAAAGAAGCACTACAAGAAGTAGCCGAAAGAAGCACTACAAGAAGTAGCCGAAAGAAGCACTACAAGAAGTAGCCGAAAGAAGCCAGGCTCACAGAACAAAGAAAGTTGTAAAAACATTAAAGTATAAAGTACAAAGTAAAGTAAAGAGGAATGTATTAAGAAATATTAAAATGTAATTTAAAAAAAGATAGAAGGGCTGTAAAACATGAAAAACATAAGAATATACAGAGCTACTGTCACACAGCACCATCTTGGAGAAGAAAAAAAAACCTTTGCGCAGACATGTTCGTATGTACTGTTGTTCGTAACTCGAATGTTCGTAAGTAGGGGAGCGTCTGTACATATACATACATATACACACATACATATATATATATATATATATATATATATATATATATATACAGACGCTCCCCTACTTACGAACATTCAACTTACGAACAACGGTACATACGAACATGTCTGCAAATTGCGTTTAAGTCCAAAAATGTTCGCAAGTCCAATTTTGTATTTCGCGCCTTTTTCGGAGTAGTACTTCTTTCCGCCGCTAATACGACGCATGGCGCTGTGAGAGCTCAGCTCACCCAGCATCTACCTTCTTCTTCGTTGCAATGCGGAAGTGCGTGAATGTATCTCCACTGTGCAAAGAACCTTTTTCATTTGTATCATTAAATATCTCATGCATCCAATATTGAATATGGTTGGTAAAAAGCTAAAGGCTTCTATTGAGGGAGTTGCAAGGAAGAGGCAAGCCATTTCATTTGAAACGAGTGGCAATAATAACGAAGCTTGATGCGCGTGAGAGTGGTGAGCGTTTCACGGGCATTGAATCGTTCGACCGTCAGTACCATTTATAAACAGAAAGATCGAGCAGCAGGACCCAAATATTGAACGCTGCACAAAGTTTGCAAATCAATTGAATGATGCCATACAGTGCTACCGCATCATTTATGATGAAAAAAAGGAAAACTGTGCAATCGTCATTAGGTCGCTTCTTTTGGCCAGTTTCTAATACATAAATCTCTCTCTCTACAGTACTGTACATATTCTCTCCATTTTATTAAATGTTTTTTTTTTCAGTACAAACCAATGCGTGTTACTTATACAAGCCTTAAACAAACAAATGCACTTATATAAACCTTCAATATACTTATATCGGCCTTAAACATAAATTATAATACAAAAATAGCACTGAATCAACTTACAAACAAATTCAACTTATGAACAATCGCTCGGAACCAATTGCGTTCGTAAGTAGGGGAGCGTCTGTATATATATATATATATATATATATATATATATATCTATAGAGATATAGAGATATAGAGATATAGAGATATAGAGATATAGAGATATAGAGATATAGAGATATAGAGATATAGAGATATAGAGATATAGAGATATAGAGATATAGAGATATAGAGATATAGAGATATAGAGATATAGAGATATAGAGATATAGAGATATAGAGATATAGAGATATAGAGATATAGAGATATAGAGATATAGAGATATAGAGATATAGAGATATAGAGATATAGATATATAGATATATAGATATATAGATATATAGATATATAGATATATAGATATATAGATATATAGATATATAGATATATAGATATATATATATATATATTGGTCCACAAACACAGATGCCCTGTACAAAAGGGGCCAGAGCTGCCTCTACCTACTGAGGAGTCTACGGTCCTTTGGAGTGTGCAGGACACTGCTGAGGACTTTCTACGACACTGTGGTGGCCTCTACAGTGTTTTATGCAGTGCTTTGTTGGGGATGCGGGAGCACGGAGAGGGACAGGAACAGGCTGAATAAGCTGGTCAGGAGGGCCAGCTCTGTTCTGGGCTGTCCTCTGGACTCTGTGGAGGAAGTGGGAGAGCGGAGGATGCTGACCAGGATGATGTCCATCATGGACAGCACCTCCCACCCCCTGCATGAGTCTGTGGAGTCCCTCCGAAGCTCCTTTAGCAATAGACTGCGGCACCCTCATTGCAGGAAGGAGCGCTTCCGCAGATCCTTCCTCCCATCAGCTGTCAGGCTCTTTAACAAAAAAATGGCTGTGTGTTAAGACCTACCGTATGCATGCATGTACATTTATGTGTGTGTATGTATGTATGTATATATGTGCTAAGCAACACGCTTATTTAATTATATATTTATTCATGTATTTATTTCTTGACCTACTTATTACCTATCTATTTATGTCTAAAATGCCCTTCCTGTTCCTGCATCCTCACCCTCTTGCCACTGGAACAACGAAATTTCCCGAATACGGGATGAATAAAGTTATCCAATCCAATATATATATATATATATATATATATATATATATATATATATATATATATATATATATATATATATATATACTGTTCAGAAACAGAACTGCAGAGATCTACAGCTGAGGTGGGAGACAACGCAATTGGTTGAGCACTGCATAGATCTGGCCTGTATGGAAGAGTGGCAATAAGAAAGCCATTTCTTAAAGATATCCACCAGCCAACTGGGAGACAAACCAAACATGTGGAAGAAGGTGGTCTGGTCAGATTAAACCAAAATCAAACTTTTTGCCCACAATGCAAAACAATATGTTTGGCGTAAAGCAACACAGCTCATCAGTCTGAACACACCATCCCCACTGTCAAACATGGTGGTGGCAGCCTCATGGTTTGTGCCTGCTTTTCTTCAGCAGGTACAAGGAAGATGTTTAAAATTCATGGGAAGATGAATGGAGCCAAGTACAGGACCTTTCTGGAAGAAAACCTGTTGGAGTCTCCAAAAGTCCTGAGCGTGGGACAAAGATTTATCTTCCAACAAGACAATGATCCAAAACATAAAGCCAAATCTACAATGGAATGGCTCACATATAAACATATCCAGGTGTTAGAATGACCAAGTCAAAGTCCAGACCTGAACCCAATCAAGAATCTGTGGGCAGAGCTGAAGACTGCTGTTCACAAACGCTCTCCATCCAACCTCACTGAGATTGAGCTGTTTTGCAAGGAAGAATGGGCAAGAATTTCAGTTTTCAAAGTGCAAAACTGACATACACCAAGCGACTTTCAGTTATAATTGCAGCAAAAGCTACAAAGTATTAATGCAAGGGGGCCGGATAATATTACACGTCCCACTTTTCAGGTTTTTATTTGTTAAAAAAGTTTAGAATATCCAATAAATTTCATTCCACTTGACGATTGTGTCCCACTGGTTATTGATTCTTGACAAAAAAATAATAATTTGAAATTGTTTTTTGAAGCCTGAAATGTGGGGAAAGGTTGAAAAGTTCACTGGGGGCTGAATAGTTTTGCAAAGCACTGTATAAGATTCATTCACACATCTCATCTCATTTTCTTAACCACTTTATCCTCATTAGGGTCGCGGGGGGTGCTGGAGCCTATCCCAGCTGACAGCGGGGCAGAGGCGGGGGACCTGAATCGTTGGCCAACCGATTGCAAGGCACAACCGGAGTACCCGGAGGAAACCCACACAGGAGAACATGCAAACTCCACACGGATGGACGTGACCTGGATTTGAACCCAGGACCCCAGAGCTTTGAGGCCCACGCACTAACCACGCTCCCCACTGGGGCGCCGTGCAAGAACATAATACTTACAAAATAAGATGCAAGGTCATTAAAATGTACCTGCCCCAAAATAACTGGAAAATCCCAATTCCACATATGTGCAAAGCATACGAATGCACGCTCGTATTGTTGTTTTCCTGGAGGTCACGTGATCTGATCTGATGGGTTTGAGCACACCCGTCATTCCAGAGCATGTTGAGCGCAAAAAAAATGCAGCAGGAATTGAGACTTGATTCCAAAGTCAGAATCTAGGAGAAGTGTCAATGTTTCAATATCGAATATATAAATATAAAATTTGGACGATTCGTGTCATCTATCTTTCCATGTGTTTTCAGGTGAACAACGTGTTGGTGCCACCTGAAGAACTTCCAATGGCCGACTTTCCAGAGAATCCAGGGATGTACGAAGCCAGCAACTACAATAAATCTCGCTACACACCACCGTGAGTCAACCCACCATATCACTTTCAAAATCGGATTGCTTAAGACGATGAAATAACCCTATCGTCTTTGCATCGAACTGACTCATTCACACACAACTAGTAAATGGATGACGTAACACATTCCCCGTTACATTTCTAATAATGAGTGTGCTTCTCAGACGAACGGAGGAGGACCTAACTCTGCTTAACAGCGTTCCTTCCGGCGCCAACTCGTACATTTCTAGCTCGGCCAGTAGGGTCAACAGGAGGCGTGGGGACCCTGACGTAGACTACGCCTCTTCAGGAGATGAGCTAGACAACGATGACGCTGACTTCTACAGCGAGTTCCCACCTATTGCCAACGAGCAGGAGCGAAATGAGTACAAGCGGGAGTTTGAACGCGACCATATGGAGTACAAAGACCTCCAAATGGAACTGGATGCAATCAACAAGAAATTCAGCGATGTTGACCGAGAGCTGGACCGGCTGAAGGAGGGAAGCCCGCAGTTCTTGGTCAGTTGAGTAGATCCTTAACCCAATGGCTGCCATTGACATAGTCCATTTTTAAAAAAAATAGTCTATGCTTTGTAAAATTGTCAGCCCAACCCGCTCATATGAAATGATTTGATAAATTAACTGATGTAAATATCTGCAGTGCTCAGAAAAATTAAAGGAACAGTTTTTTTTCATTGGGCATGGCATAATATCAATTAAACCAGTCTGATAATTTTCTGGTTGGTTAAGCAGCTGAGGGCATCGTTAATCACTTTCAAATGGTGTTCATGGAATTGACACAGGTGCAGTACAGTGGCAATTAGAAAAACCTTAAAACAGGACTGATTTTACATGTAAAGGTCAATCCTTAGAACAGGGAGATTTCAAGAGACCGGTGCATTATTTTCGTGGGCCCTGTGCCAACTGCCCAGCACCGTTGAGCTCGACTGGCATTTGGTCAAGAACACCAGAATTCGCATGTCAGCCACGAGCGCCCCATACGTGCTTATCACGGACGAGAGCAGGTACACGCTGAGCACCTGTGATAGACGTGAAAAAGTCTGGAGAACACAAGAAGAACATTATGCTGCCTGCAACATTGTTCACCACGACATGTTTGGTAATGGATCAGTGATGGTCTGGAGAGGCATATCCACGGAGGCACACAGACCTCTACTGCCTAGGAAATGGTGCTCTGACTTCCATAACCTATTGAGATGAAATCTTTGAACCCATTGTCAGACCCTATGCTGGTGCAGTAGGTCCTGGTTTTCTCCTAATGCGCGAAAATGTCTGGCCTCATATGGCAAGCATATGCAAAGAGTACCTGAGGATGAAGGAATTGAAACAGTTGAAGGGCCCTTACGATCTCAGGTGAAAAGTAAGTTTGGCTTTTTAGCCCAAAATGTGGACCTCTAAGGCATTTACCATCATTTATTGAGCTGCAATCCACAGATTAATTGTGAAGCAACCGCTGGAATTAAAAATGTGAAGCACCACAAAAACCTCCGGCCAATTGGCCTTTCTCTCCTGGCCGCCCGAAGCTCACTATTTTTATGCTCAACCACACGAAGGAACCGGGTGATATAGTCTTGTGGTCCTGACACCGGTGATCATGAAATGCATGGCGACGCTAAGACCAACAGATCCACAGATGATGCCTTCTCACTTGCCCCTCACAATGGTCTCAGCCACATCAAAAACTCCAAGACATACAGTCAGTTCTTTTTGTATTTGACCACCCTGCTATATTGCAAGTTCTCCCACTTCGAAATGATGGAGGGGTCAGAAATTTTTACATTTTAGAAACTATATTATAATATGTGGGCGGCCCGCTGCCACGAGTGGTTAGCGCGTCGGCCTCACAGCTCTGAGGTCCTGGGTTCAAATCCAGGTCACGTCCACCTGTGTGGAGTTTTCATGTTCTCCCCGGGCCTGCGTTGGTTTCCTCCGGGTACTCCGGTTTGCTCCCACATTCCAAAAACATGCATGGTAGGCTGTTTGAACACTCTAAATAGCCCCTAGGTATGGGTGTAAGTGTGCATGGTTGTCCATTGTCTCATCAGCTGGGATAGGCTCCAGCACCCCCCGCAACCCTAATGAGGATAAAGCGGTTCAGACAATGAGATGAGATATTATCATATTTTGTCCTAGATAATCATTCATTCATTTTCTGAACTCCTTTATCCTTGGGTTGCTGCGCCATATCCCAGCTGACTTCAGCCACGGGGCGGGGGAGTTGTCCCCCCCCTAAATTGGTGGCCAGCCATTCGTAGGGAATGAGGAGATGGACAACCATTCATGCTCAAACTCATACCAAGGAGCAATTTAAAGTCACCATGCATGTTATTTGAATCTGGGAGGAAACCTGGAAAAAATAACCCATGCAAACTCCACACAGGTGGACTGACCTGGATTCGAACTCAGGACCCAAGAACTATTAGGCCAACGTGCTAACCACTGATCCGCCAGGCCACCTAAATACAGTGCAGTTGTTCTGTCCCATGTGCTGAAAAACACCCCCAAAGCATGATACTACCACCCCATGCTTCACAGTAGGGATGTTGTTCTTGAGTTTGTACTCATCATTCATATTATTAGTGTAATTATGGCCAAAAAGCCACAAAACCTTCTCCCATAACTCTTCTGTATTATCCAAGTGGTCATTGGCAATCTTAAGATGGACCTTAGGTGGGTAGGTCGGTGGTCCTTGCTCTTTTCAGCTCATTGACCAAGTACTCTTGTGAAGTTCTGGATTTATTGCTCACCTTTCTTAGGATCACTGAGACCCCACGAGGTTATATCTTTCATGGAGCTCCACACTGATTGAGATTGACCGTCATGTTACGCTTCTTCTATTTTGTAATGGTTGCTCGAACAGTGGACCTTTTATTCACTAAGCTGCTTGGAAATTTCTCCGTCGCCCTTTTCAGCCTCGTGGTGGTGTAAAATTTTGTCTTTGGTCTTGGCCATGGTACAAATTGGAGCCTGACTGATTGTATGGGGTGGACAGGTCTTAATGCAGCTAACTACCTCAAACAGGTGCATCTCATTCAGGAGAACACATGGAGTGGAGGTGGACTTATAATGCGCCCTGACAGATCTTTGATGGTCAGACTTCTAGCTGATAGACAGGTGTTGAAATACATGTATGGAGCTATATCACACATAAATAATTAAAAACATTATTCATTGTGATTTCCGGCTTTTTCTTTTTAGATTGTCTCTTTTACAGTGGACATGCACCTACAATTAACATTTCAGACCCCTCCATAATTTCTAAGTGGGAGAACTTGCAATATAGCAGGGTGTTCAAATACTTATTGAACTGACTGTATATCAGGATGGTGTTCATTGACTTAAGCTTGGTATTCAACTCCATGAGCCCCAGCCGACTAATCAACAAACTCCAGACACTGCAACTTGGAAGCTTCTTCTGCCTGTGGATTAAGCCATTTCTTAAAGATATCCACCAGCCAACTGGGAGACAAACCAAACATGTGGAAGAAGGTGGTCTGGTCAGATTAAACCAAAATCAAACTTTTTGCCCACAATGCAAAACCAGATGTTTGGCGTAAAGCAACATAGCTCATCAGTCTGAACACACCATCCCCACTGTCAAACATGGTG
The DNA here is from genome assembly GCF_051989625.1 of Stigmatopora argus. Lineage (NCBI taxonomy): Eukaryota > Metazoa > Chordata > Actinopteri > Syngnathiformes > Syngnathidae > Stigmatopora > Stigmatopora argus. The sequence goes on from NC_135402.1 coordinate 13,684,870, forward strand.
GTGGCAGCCTCATGGTTTGTGCCTGCTTTTCTTCAGCAGGTACAAGGAAGATGTTTAAAATTCATGGGAAGATGAATGGAGCCAAGTACAGGACATTTCTGGAAGAAAACCTGTTGGAGTCTCCAAAAGTCCTGAGCGTGGGACAAAGATTTATCTTCCAACAAGACAATGATCCAAAACATAAAGCCAAATCTACAATGGAATGGCTCACATATAAACATATCCAGGTGTTAGAATGACCAAGTCAAAGTCCAGACCTGAACCCAATCAAGAATCTGTGGGCAGAGCTGAAGACTGCTGTTCACAAACGCTCTCCATCCAACCTCACTGAGATTGAGCTGTTTTGCAAGGAAGAATGGGCAAGAATTTCAGTTTTCAAAGTGCAAAACTGACATACACCAAGCGACTTTCAGTTATAATTGCAGCAAAAGCTACAAAGTATTAATGCAAGGGGGGCGGATAATATTACACGTCCCACTTTTCAGGTTTTTATTTGTTAAAAAAGTTTAGAATATCCAATAAATTTCATTCCACTTGACGATTGTGTCCCACTGGTTATTGATTCTTGACAAAAAAATAATAGTCGACCAAACGTCCATCGACCAAACGTCTTTCGACCATACGTCCGGTCACGAAACTCCACACAGGTGGACCGACCTGGATTTGAACTCAGGACCCGAGAACTGTGAGGCCGACACACTAACCACTCAGGTGCCAGGTCTAATCTCTCTCTCTCATCTCATTTTCTGAACTGCCTTATCCTCATTGGGGTCGTGGGGGTGCTGGAGCCTATCCCAGCTGACTCCGGGCCAGAGGCGGGGGACACCCAGCATCGGTGGCCAGCCGATTGCAGGGCACAAGGAGACGGACAACCATGCACACTCACACCCATACCTAGGGGCAATTTAGAGTGTCCAATCAGCCCACCATGATGTCCTTGGAATGTGGGAGGAAACCGGAGTACCCGGAGAAAACCCACGTAGGCCCGGGGAGAACATGCAAATTCCACACAGGTGGACGTGGCCTGGATTTGAACCCAGGAGCCCAGACCTGTGAGGCCGATGCGCTAACCCGGGGTGGGCAAACTATTCCACAAAGGGCCGCAGTGGGTGCAGGTTTTCATTTCAACCCATTGAGAGGGCACCTTTTCACCAATCCGGTGTCCTACAAGTGCAATCAGTGGATTGCAGTCAGGTGCTTCTTGTTTTTTGCAGGAATCTCATTGGTTAAACTGTCTGTGCTATATCGGTTGGAACAAAAACCTGTACCCACACCGGCCCTCGAGGACCGGTTTGCCCATGCCTGCGCTAACCACTCGCCCCACCGGCCCACCCCTCTGCTATGTCGCCGACACTAAAACGAAAGTGGGAAAACTATTTCACAAAGGGTCACAAATTCATAAAACAAAAAGATTGCCTCCAAAGCTAGTTTGACCTAGGAAAATACAAATTGGTAAACTTGTCTATTATGATTAGTACCACAAAAACAGTCACAAAATCATTATGCTTTATTAGACCGACGGAGGCTTGAATCTAGGTTTCAGACTAATTTCTCTAACACTTTTTTGCCCCCAAAATCACATTTCATGTGTTTTCCTGCAGGATGCTCTGGACGAGTACAACAGGACCAAGGACTTTAAAAAGGTACCACAAGAGAGTGCTGTCTTTGCGTAACCAATCACTCAGCATTTAATGTTTTGTATTTGTCAGTCTTCGGACTATTGTGCCTGGAAGAGACGAAGCAAATACCTAAAGGCCAAACTCAATCACATCAAGAAAATGATTAGCAACTACGACCACATGGGCTGAGAGGTGTTCTGATGACATCATGGGTTCCTCATCACCAGTTCAACAACAGTCAAATATTTGTGTAGTGAGGTTGGGCTGTAATAATCCAACAGACATATTCTTCCTGAAAGATGAGGACTCCCTTTATCAAAAACTATAACAAGCTAACTTTGAATAGTATATAAACATTTTTGGGTGAAAAGTTTTTTTTTGTCCTGTTTTTTTGTTTATTTTGAATAAAGTCATATACCATATTTTCACACCGGGTATATTTTCAGTTTTTTGTCAATACATTGGAAGCCTCGTCCGATAGGGCGCTAGCATGACACTAGGCTAGCGTATGTTATGCTAGTCTCTAGCGTCCCTATGTAATGCTAGACACTAGCGTATGTTATGTTATCCGCTAGCGTATGTTAGGCTTGGCACTAGCGTGTTTTTTTAAAGACAGCACGAGCAAAACTAAGTTTGATAATGCTTTATTGAGGTCAAAGGTATACTCTGATATAAAGAGTTCGGTGTTTAACATGCTAGGCTCCACTGTCAGTCAGAGTCGTGTATTCCGGGAACTTGATTCCAGCTTTGGCGAAAGCTTGAACAGTGCTGACCGAGAACTTGAGCCCAGTTATCCACAATCCATTGTAACTCGCGACATGCATCACTCCCAAGCCTTTGATTCTCCTCGCTGTTATATCGGCATCCACAATTCATTCCAAATCGTCACGTGACTCGTGTGACGCTGCCTGCCCGAACTAAAATGTTGACCATCCGTTAGCAATCAATTAGCAATCAGTTAGCAAAGCTGTTATATTGTGTTCGATCCATGGCTTCAGTCCATTTTCCAAGCGTTCACACCCGCATTGTGTTGTCATTCACGCCAGGCTTTTCCTCTGTATAGCTCTGATATGCTGTTTCTTTAAGTATTGAGAGTGTTTTTAGGGGTTAAAAGCGCTGCAAGCACACGGAAGTAAAATGCCTTGCCACTCCCCTGGGATGTTTTGAATGGATTTACCGTAATACTCTTCATGCACGAGGAGGCTAATTTTAGGGTGAACATCCGCTGGGTTGATCGCAATAAGTAGCGTGCGGCAAGAAATAAAACCAATCACTCAAGCGGTCAGGGCCATACAAAAATTAAGTTTAGTGCACAGACAAAACGCACTGACCGATTGGGCGCATCGACGATTTTAGAGAAATTTTAGACTTTTAAGTGCGCCCTAAAAGTGAAAATACAGTACTTTTTTAATGGGAATACCCTATTCACCTAGGAACAGGGGTGCCCAAACTGCTGTAAACATGGCACTTTAAAATCACTGTCCATGATAGGACCGGCCCAGTGGCTGGTTTGTCCGTCCGCCTCACAGTTCTGGGGTCTCAGTTCTCAACTTATTTCTTGCTTTTCTTTCTTGTACGCCCACCAGTGGTGGACCGTCAGGGCCTGCAAGGCCTTCTCTGCTGGTCTGAAAAAATATCTGAATCACAGACTGATGTTAATTATGTTTTGTCCATGAATACTTTTATCAAACAATTCCACATTGTCTGTCAGCTTCCTTTCATTGCTTTTCCCCTGGTTGCGCTGCGTCCAGATGTGTTTTCATATTGAAGCATCTAACCAATCACATTTCAGCCATTATTTGTTGCCAGGGTCAGAAATCTGCCTTGAGGTCTTCACAATCAGTTCTGCAAGCTCTGCTGCATAAAACAAGCGTCGATAAAGCTGTTGCTTTAACCAATCAGATTTCGAGTTGGCGACACCAAGGCCTTCTCACAGGCGTAGGGATACATCATCGCTTTCACCAACTATAATTAGCTAGTGATAGAGTGGACTAGCCAGAGTTACCAAACTGTATCTGGAGCAAGCTGCACAAATATATTGTTGTGTTGATTTAATAGCGGTTTTGTCCACCCGCAATGGCTGGAGGAGAAGAAATTGATTTGTTTGCAGATTTACTGTCAAAGCCAATTTCAAGACGGACTTTTCAAGAAAAGCTTTACATCCTTAAGAAAGGTTGGACAACTCCGAAGCAAGCAAGGCTGTCACAACCGGGAACAAACATTTTCAGCAGTAAATCGATTAAAAACTTATGCCAGAAATACGACAGGACAGGCTCGACTTTCAGCATTAGCTTCGATGGCGATAGAAAAGAAGGAAAGAAAGGACTATGGATTTTGTGTACAGGTATAAAGGGATTTTTGGTGAGTAAAATATGGCTATACAGTGGTACCTCGACATACGAGCGTAATCCGTTCCGAGACTGAGATCGTATGACGAGGTTCTCGTAACTCGAGCGGACGTTTCCCATTGAAATGAATGGAAAAAAATTAATTCGTTCCAGCCCTCTGAAAAAACACCAAAAACAGGATATTGGATTTGATTTTTTTTTATTTCTTCTAATTCCCCATCTATCAACAAAGTAACACATAACTAGTGGTTTAATAGAAATAAAGTGTTTAATCTAACTAAAATTGGGCGGATTTCGCCGAGGGGAGAGGGGCACAAAAGGGGCGGGGGGCTTCGTTTTTTTTTCTCCACACAACGCACTCGTAAACGGAACAAACACTCCACCCTCACAATCGCTATCGATGGGCTGTTTGCTGTCGTACTATTCCCTTCAAAATATTCCGAAAATGATGCACACAAATGTCCTCACAATCGGATAACGCACGACCACTTGCCAACGAGCAGCAGTCTTTTATCAGCGATCGCTCCGCTGCTCATGGGAGCTTCGGGGGCGCTGGCTAGCGGTTCCTTTTAGCTTGTAGCATCTGTGGTCGCATCCCCTCGAACGGCGCCTATGATAGAGTTGCTACCGTGGTTGCTATTGCGGGGAGTTGCGAGCCAGTAGCCCCTGATGTTCTTATGAGCAGCCAACGAGCAGCAGTCTTTTATCAGCGATCGCTCCGCTGCTCATGGGAGCTTCGGGGGTGCTGGCTAGCGGCTCCTTTTAGCTTGTAGCATCTGTGTTCGCATCCCCTCGAACGGCGCCTATGATAGAGTTGCTACCGGGGATGCTGTTGCGAGCCAGTGCCCCTGATGTTCTTATGAGCAGCCAACGAGAAGTAATATAATACTCCTCGTATTAGATAAAAATAACAGGAAACGCAGCAGCTGAGCTTACCCACGTATTGATTGTTGGTAAAGTTTTATTCTGAGTGCCATTGCCTGTCGGCGTTGTGTGCACGAGTATACTTCATTACCCAGAAAGCCCTCTTTTCCCCGTGCATGCGCATTGTGCGTTTCCTGGTCTGAATAACTCATCCGGTGCTCGTAAATATTGTTATACACGAAAGATATGCGAAAAAAATGCCATGGCCACCTGGCTTGGTCGCATCACGAAATTTTGACCGCATCACGGGTGAATTATTCGATCGAAATTTCCCTCGTAAGCCGAGCATTTTGTATGACTGAGCAGTCGTATGACGAGGTACCACTGTATTCCTAAATAATATTTCAATTGTATGAGGTTATTATTGATGCTTTCTAATATGTCTCAGCTGTAGCTGCAGCAAAGGTTTTATAGCCATAAAATAGTTTTTGAGGGTTGGATTGATTCAGACATGGCACTGAAGGCGTCGGAATGAAATTCATGGCCCGCCACTGATGCCCACTAGGTAGCAGAATTTGTCACCATTTTATGCAAAACCCGATTATTTTTATTTAGCCTATGGCTGTCAAACCCTTTTTCTTTAAGGGACGGTTTCAGAAGAATTGTAGAATGCAACTTGTTAAACACAATGACGTACAGTATATCATCATATTAGTTGTTTTTATAACTTCTTTTTTGTTAGTAGTGACGTTTTACATTGAATTAGCCTAATTCTTTCCACAATTTTTAATACTACGCCCTAAAATTATGTGCTGCCAATGTTTTATATTTTTTATTCAATATTCTTATATATGTACACATGCACACTCTTTTGCTTGGAGCTACGTGCCTGACACTGAGAAAAAACAACACTAGAAGACTTATGCGAAATTCTAAGTGCCTTGGATAGACTAGAGGGCTTAGAGAACAATACCTGAAAATGCCATGCAAAACACTTTTACTTCTAGTGATGTGTGCCAATAAGAACAATATTTTAATTTTAAATAATTTCCCATTATTTTAGGAAATATATATTCAAAATGATTTGCTGAGAACCTTAATTCAAAGATTAATCTCAACGTTTTCTATGAGGGTGTAAATTTTCTGGAGTAGGATTTCTGGATTTACAATTTCATTACAGTACTTACTGTTATAACTACTTTCTTTTCTCTATTTCTTCTGTCACGTACTGTTCTGCGTGTTTGGCCGTGAATAAATGCCCTTGTTATTCCTAAATGAATGTTATCTGTAACAGGCCATATATGGCCCGCGGGCCGAGGTTGAAAAACATGTACACACACGATCCGGGGGCGGGGCGAGCGCGCAAATCCCGTTTCGGCGAAACGTTCGTTTGGCGAACTGTCCGTCGGCCAAACGTCCGTCAGCCAAACGTCTTTCGGTGAATCGTCCGAGCACCACCGTCAACAAATGCAGACACTCATGTGGGCTCACCAGAGATGTCCTCAGATGTCTCTTTCAGTAGGATTAGTCTTCAACCGTCGTGAATCCAAGCGTGCCGCCGAAAATCCAGCCCGCAAAGGATTTTACACGCCGTGGCCACGGTCTTTCCCAGATGTCGACCAAGCGCCCGGACTCCTCTCTGGTATGTTGACTCCCAGGCTCGAAGGACCAAAATGATAGGTTCACCAAATAAGTATTTCCGCACAAATAAAAGAAACAGGACGATCATCTTTGGATTTTCTTGCAAGAGAGAATCGATCCCCACTCGCCTTCGTCCAAGATCATTCTAAAGAATCGAATCCTCTCCTGCCCATTTAATTGCATTAGTCAAAACAATTAAGGTCATCTATTCAAAACAGTTGCATAAGAGGTAAACCAAGCAACCCCTATTCAAAACAATTAAGGTCAGGAATCAAAACAATTCCGAGTCTTTTCGGTATCGCCACCTGGTGCGGAATCCAAGTCAAAACAATTCAGAGTCCTTCCCGGATCTTCAGTGTGAGCTTGCGACTGGGTGAGAAGTCGAGGTTTCAAAACAATTTAGGAGTCCTCCCGGATCCGTGTGAGAGGTCCAGGTATCAAAACAATTTTGATAAGTCCAGCTTGATAGAGACCTTTTCCTTTGTTTATCAGGGTTGCAAGCAGATGTACTAAAGTGACCTTTTTAGTGTTAATAAGCTAAGTTAGAGCAAGCATTCTAATATATAATAATGTATAAACCTAAATAAAGCAAAGCAAATATATAATAAACCTAACAGTTGGTTTGTTCAAAATACTTTTACATGAGGGCCTAGTTGGTTATAGAAAAAAGGGATGAGAAAATTGACAATATTATGACATTGGCAACAATTTGTGGGTCCTTTATTAAACACTGAAATTTGTCATTAGGAAAGGCCTAGTGAAAGGATATTTTCTCTAATTTACTTATTGTAGGCTTTAATTGTGGTAACAGTGAGCTACAAAAAACGGCTCTTATCTTAAGTAAAAATTGTCTCCTTTGTGGGGATGAGACGAGTCGGTCGCAGGAGGAACTCAGCCAGTGATTTGAGCTATCCTTGGGTAGGTTAGCAATATGGGGGTGATTTGCGAATTAGATCTTAAATATTAAGAATTATTTGGTTGTTAATTATATAAAACATGAAAACAACAAGGCAGAAATGGCATTCATTCAAACAATTAGGAAAATAGTACCTGGCTGGTTTAGATAAAATAATTGGTTTAGAATAGCCATAACTTGGCGAGGGGGCAAGGGGGTGAGGGGCCGAGCGGGCGAGACAGAGGGAGCGAGAGCAAGAGCCTTTTTGGAAGACAATGCGCTCGTAACATAACAAACATAAATTAACTTAAATGAATCTAGGACTTAACAAAGAAATAATTTTGGGTCTCGAGATAAAGGTGGAATGTACAACGTATATTAGACTTGAGTGATAATATAAACAGAATACATGTTACTACAAGTGATCTCAAAAGGTTTGTAGACTGGTTAGAATATATTTTAAGTACATAACACAAGCCAATGTTTGAATTAGATTTTTCCCAGGTTTGACAAGAGCTATGCCCCCAACACGGCGGTTTTAAAATTCCCTTGAAATCATTGAATTTTACAATTTCTCCCGTATAAGACGCCCCTGATTCAGAATTTTCACCTCCATATTCATGGTTTTAATAGTGTTAGGAGTAGCCTGCTATTGTTTTTCCCTTTGCCTTTTCCCTACTCTCGTTTGTCCCTCCTGCCTTGCCGTTGTGTTCGCACAGCTGCGCGTGATTCAAAATTAGTCCCTGTTGTGTCTATTTAAACCCCAAAGAGTATAATGTCATTGTCGGATCATCTGCCTAAACTCCCTTACCACGCATCCACGTTACCTTGTTCCTTGATTCCACGTGTTTTCCTAGTCTGGTTTGGTGTCATGTTTTGTTTCCTAAATCCTTGTTATTTTGTAAGGTCCCTCCTAAATTATTAAAGTTTTGATTATGAGCACTATTTGCCTCGTCTTCACCTGCTTCCCCGCGACTGGGTCCTAATTCACCGTACCTCGCCCGACGTCTACCGTGGACGTAGCAAATAGGGAGTACAAATGTGTTACTTTGAAGGGAAAATCTTAGGAAAAATCATTGCATGTGGTATTTCTGTGATATTGTATGAATCGAAAAGGATAATCTGCTGGATTGCACATTCCTAAAGGATGTTTCCTGCACATAGACAAATTAAAAAAGGAAGTCACATGAGCAGTAGAAACAGGAAGTGTGTCCGTAGCGGTCTCGATTGTCATCCCAAGTAAAATGGCGGCGCCAAGCAATAGCAGGCACAAGTGAGTTTTTTCATGTTTTGTCCAAGATACATTTTTTTCTTGTATTTCATTCATAGATGTCAAAATAAATTTTGTTTTGCGTTTTACCTGTTTTTTCTGTACAGTAATACCTTGAGATACGAGCTCAATGCATTCCGGGATTGACCTCATATGTCAATTTATTCGTACCTAAAATCAACGTTTCCCATAGAAATTAACTAAACACAAATTAATTCATTCCCAACTCTGAAGAAACACCAAAAACAGAATATTACAATGGGAAAACATTATTGGTTCTAATTTACTATCTACTAAGAGTAAAAAGCAACTAGTTGTTATGTCCAATACTAAAATGAGACATTATGCGCGGAGGGGAGAGAGAACGCACTCGTAACATAACATAAACATAAATTTAACATAAATGAACTTAGATCATGATACAGACACTTAAAAATAAATTTTAATCTTACCTTACACTAAGCTTGATTCCGTGACCGGATGATTCGCCTAAAGATGTTTCGCCGACGGACATTTGACAGACGGACAGGTCGCCGAATGGACGTTCCACCGAACGAAGGTTTCACCGAAACGGGATTCGCGCGCTCGCCCCGCCCCCGGATCGTGTGTGTACATGTTTTTCAACCTCAGCCCGCGGGCCATATACGGCCCGTTAGGATTTTTAATCCGGCCCGCTGAGTAGGTAAATTGTATCCCTACGGTCATCGGAGGGGTTTCTCCCCGGGAACAGTGCTTTGTGGGCGGATTTTAATGACACATGCTGAGTTTCATTATCGAGCTCCATATATTCCCCAAGCTTGAGCACTTTAAAAATCGGCGGGGGTTCCCCCCGAGCCTATCTGAGAATAGTGCACCGTGAGCGGACTGGGTTGGACGACGCCCCGCTGAATTTCTGCAGCTCCAGAAATTTTTCAAATTTGAGCCCCACACACATTGGAGGGGTTTTTCACCGAGCACAGTGCTCTGTGGGCGGACAGGGGTGACACATGCCCCGCTGGAATCCTGAGCACCATAATTTTTTTCTAAGCGTGAGCACCACACACATCGGCAGGGTTTTCTCCCGAGCGTATCCGAGGATAGTGACACATGAGCGGATTGGGTTGGCTGATGCCCCGCTGAAATCCTGAGCTCCATAAATTTTTCTAAGTGTGAGCACCACACACATCAACGGTGTTTTCCCCATGGCCTATCCGAGGATAGTGACACATGGGCGGATATGGGTTGCTGAAGCCCTGCTGAAGTCTCGAGCTCCAGATTTTTTTTCAAAGTATGAGCACCACACACCAACTGTGTTTTCCCCAGTGCCTATCCGACATTTGATGTCGCAAATACAAATACTAGTATTTGTATTTAATCATTAAACGCTGTTTTTCGGCTGGATTTGACCGAATTTGAGAGCATTTTGAGCCGATGGCGAATGGACGTATATAGACGTTTTTTTTGCCTTATCGCAACATCATCGCAGCATTTTACCAAGGAATTAACTTCCATGGGCTCGGTTCTAATGTCCAAAGAGCTCCAGTATTTGTATTTAATCATTAAATGCTGTTTTAAGATGGATTTGACCCGATTGCTGTCATTTCACGGCTCGGTTCTGCTACATCTGCCCGCCCAAGAGTACGTATTCCCGGGCTGACATGCCCACCCAAGAGTGCTTATTCCCGGGCTGACATGCCCGCCCAAGAGTGCTTATTTCCGGGCTGACATGCCCACCCAAGAGTGCTTATTCCCGGGCTGCCATTGATGGTAGACTAATAAATTGAGAGTGATGAGCGGCAAAGGGAAATGAATAATTGATTTTTACTATAATTTGGACAACGCCGGCGGCGGGCCGGATTAAAAATCCTAACGGGCCGTATATGGCCCGCGGGCCGAGGTTGAAAAACTTGTAAACACACGATCCGGGGCGGGGCGAGCGCGCGAATCCCGTTTCGGCGAAACCTCCGTTCGGTGGAACGTCCATTCGGCGACCTGTCCATCTGTCAAACGTCCGTCGGCGAAACGTCTTTAGGCGAATCATCCGAGTACCGCTTGATTCTAATTTTTTTTTACTTTTCTTCTGGTTTGGCTCTTTTTGCCTCACTTGCACCTTCACTTTTAGCCAAAGTTTTTAAAAGGAACCTATCTAGGGTTGTTTGCTTTTGTCTTTCCTTCAAAATTTTACAAAAATGACGAACACAAAATGTCCCCACAATAGGTTAACGCGCTTGCCAGCTTGTCCGGATGCTCCTCTCGTATTGGCGAGCCAGCTCCGTTACGCGTACGCACGTTTTTTTAAATTATTTCGTGCTTAATATCGATTGTCATCATACGCCTTTTCTTCGCACTACCTTTTATTGCACCTGCTTGCTTTGCATCCATTGTTTTTCCCTCAATTCTGCACTGACTATCGTAAAAAACACGATAAAAATGCAACGTTCTTCCCAGTGCTCATAGATATCTTTACACGAGCAAGAAAGACAGTGTGCTGTTATAAGCAGCCTCTCGCGTCTCGGCCACCTGGCTGTCTCGTATGCTCGTATCTCATGGCAAATATTTGCCCGGAATTTTACTCGTATCTCAAATTTCTCTTATGTAGGGGCACTTGTATGTCAAGATATTACTGTATCTCACAAAATCCGTCAGAGCAAAAATAAGAACACGATCACTTGAAAGTTATCGATTTAGTGAGTTTCCATGTTGCCAAACCATGTGGCACTTTAACCCCCCATAAACGCCAACCAACATTGGTGAACTCACCATTGTGATAACTTTAAATCTCGCAAGTTTCATGAACACCCACCAATTTGAGGCCCATTGATGAGAGCCTAGACCAGTGGTCCCCAAACTATTCCAGAAAGCGCCACGGTGGGTGCGGGTTTTCATTCCAACCTGTAAGAGGAAACCTTTCCACCAATCTGGTGTTCTACAAGGGCAATCAGTGGATTGCAGTCAGGTGCTTCTTTTCTCAGCAGAAACCTCATTGTTTAAACTGTTTGTGTTGGATTGGTTGGAACAAAAACCTGCACCCACAGCAGCCCTCGAAGACCGGTTCCTGGGTTAAATTCCAGGTCGGTCCACCTGTGTGAAGTTTGCATGTTCTCACTGGGCCTGCGTGGGTTTTCTCCCGGTACTCCGGTTTCCTCCCACATTCCAAAGACATGCATGGTAGGCTGATTGGACACTCTAAATTGCCCCTAGGTATGAGTGTGAGGGTGAATGGTTGTTTGTCTCCTTGTGCCCTGCGATTGGCTGGCCACCAATTCAGGGTGTCCCCTGCCTCTGGCCCGAAGTCAGTCGGGATAGGTTCCAGCACCCCCCGCGACCCTAGTGAGGTTAAAGCGGTTCAGGAAATGAGATGAGGACCTTTAAAGAGTAATAAAATATTTGAGCAGTTGAGTATCTCCATTTTCTGTTCACATTTGTGTAGTCACTTGTTGCTAGGCACTATTCATAGAAACCTAATAAAAGTATGTTAACAAGGAATAAAAAGGCATTGATATGGATCTCTACACATGACGTTGTTCTTGACAAAAGATGACAAAAAAAGTTCAGTCACTGTATGAAAAGTGCTGCGGAGAGGGAGGATCTGCTTCTGCTTAGTCAGCCGGGCGGGTCTCGCCATGCCTCCTGGTGAACTCCTCGGCATTCTTCATAAACTGTGTTCGGTCTTCCATGTACTCATTGGCCAGCTCAGCCCGCAAGGGACGCTCAGGCTGCGGCACATTCACCAGCGAGATCAGACACTGGATGACTGCAAACAAACGCAACCAGACTGTACTTGCATCACCTAGTGGACTGGAGGGCAGGAGGTAAGTAAACTTAACGTCGGAATGAAAAAAAACTAAAGTTATTGACGTTTATCTGACCTTGTGAAGTTCTGGTGGCGGGCTTCCAGTTCTCCACGCTGATGATGCCCAAGCATACGTGACCCTTTTCGTCCACATTGGGATGGTAGATCTTAGTCATGAAGGTGATTCTGGGGGGCTTGAAGGGGTACTCGTTGGGGAAGTTGATCGCCACCCGGAAGGCTCCTTTATCATATGGGGGGCTTTCCTTGCCAGGCAGTTAAACAAGTTGAACAAATATTTAAAAATAATAACATAAGTAGACTTACAGGAACAATGAGCCCCTGCCAGACCAAAATGTTGGATTCGTCAACTTCAATGTTCCGGAATTCTCGAAATCCTGATTGGCGGATTTCCTCCAGCTCCTGAAAAGATGACTTTAAAATGTGAGTAACCTAGTTTAAGGGAACAATGAATGAAGTCCCCCCCAAATAAATGTTGACGAAGTTAAAAGTTAGTAAAAAGTCAACTAACCAACGTAATATTTGTTTTTACATTTCATTCTTTTAAATATACAACTACTAAACTTTCGACTTATCCCACTTCATCCTCTTTTGAATCATCCTCCCCTATTCCAGCCACTTTCAAGTCCTCCCTCACTACATCCATGTATCTTATTCCAATGTCTCCCAGCCTTATTTGAGCTGCGGTACACTTTTAGCATTGAAAAAAATCTCAAGGCACACCACCGGCCGAAAATCTTCTAATTTAAAACTATATCACCTATATTAACAATACAAAATCGTTCTCAACAAAGTCTTTATCAACAGGAATCATATAAACCTAAAAAAAACTTCCAAAATTTTACACTGACCTATGCACCAAAAGTGAATGTCTACGGACCCCTTACAACTTCTGGTTCATGTCATGTAAAAATAAGTAATGTAACGTTTTCAATCTCATAATTGAATGACCTTTACTCCCAATATTTCTTGAATCTCCTAATATGGTGTGAAAAGCAAAGTTGTGCTCACACAGACTTTACTTGGCCAAAAGTTGATGCCCTTGAAACTAAACAACTTCTGTTTTACGTAACGTCAAAACAAGAGAACAACTTAAATCTCGTGACATTACGACTTTTTTTTATTCCCAATATTATTTCAATCTCCTAACATTACGTACGCAAAGAGAAGTTCTGTGGTCATACAGACTTAATGTCAACAAAATTTGAAACCCGTGAAACAACTTCCGTTTCACGTTACATAACAATAAGCACAAAATACACTTACATTTTAACATTTTACGATTTGAATCACAATTTTAATCTCGTAGTAGTTTGATTTTAATTGGGTAATACGATTTTTCTCTTGGAATATTACAATTTATGAATCCTTGTAAATTCTTACACCACACCAGACCATCGCTCACGCCACACCAGTGTGCAGCGGCACAGTGGTTGGGAAACACCGTCTTATCCGAGTCGACCTCTAGCCCAGGTTCCTGGCAGTTCCAAGCTCAACATCCTTATACCAATATATTCCCTTTATAACATCAAGTTTGGTCTCTCTGACCTTAAACCTTAACTGTTACTCTTAAAAGTCTCATTTCTAATCCTATCCAACCTGATCTGTCCAAAGGGGAACCTCAGTATCTTCATCTTGACTATGTCTAGCTCCTTCATCTGTATTTTCTTGAGAGCTACTGTCTCTAAGCCATATATCATGGCTGACCTCACCACTCTCCTGTAGGCATTCCCCTTCAGTGTCGCTGAAACTCTTTTATCACATAACACACCTGATACTTTCCTCCAGCTGTTCCAGCCAGAAAATGCAAAACACCAAACACCAACACACACTTTGGTGCACTTATAAGCAATCGATAAGACTGATTGATGTTACATTTTACTCCCCCGTTTATCTAGTTAAATTATGCATTAATATTCCTATAATTTATTTTGTCTGCTTCTCATTAGACTACACGTCATCATGTGTTAGGACCATAGCACAGGACTCTGTTCTCATAGGTGACGACGTCATTTTTATTATAATAGGTGTAGCCGTTGGTTTGTCGTTTGTTGCCTCCTTGCGCAATTAGAGGTCGCAACTACTTAGCCTTGGCACGCAACAACTTGAAATAACAAAACACTGTTACAATTGGGCCTCTGTCCCGGCAGTCTATGGCTTCATCTAACCCACGGGTGTCAAACTCATTTCACATCGCGGGCCACATACGACCCCTAGGTATACGTCATGGGCCAGACCATTAAATTTACAGCATACTTAGCTATAAATAACCAAAATATCATGTCTCTCCTTTGTTTTAGTGTAAAAAAGCACAAGAACATTGTGAAATTTGAAACCCAACTTAAAATTTATTGAACAACACTTTACAAAACATTTCACAAAATTGCACAAACTTTAACAAGTAAATGGTGTTGAAAATTATTGTAATGAACTTTACCATTAAATGAGACTTATAAAGAAAGACTAACATTACATTGCACAGGTTTTTGCAAGGCAGCATTTTAAAGATATTCGTCTAGTCTGGACTTGATTGTTCCCTGCATCTTTTGGCCTGTACGAGTGCATCAACATCAGGTGTCATGTACCGACTAGCTGTCACTTTCAGAGTGTCATTAAGTGCTTTTGTGTGAGCCTTGAATGCATTTTAGTTTTTTATTGATATTCATTACTGAGAAAATTTGTTCACAAAGGTAGGTTCTCCCAAACATGCCCAAAATTTTCGCAGCCAGGGTTGTTAATTTGGGGTACCTGGTAGACTTTCAACACAATGCCTCCTGGTGCAAAATACAGTGAAATGTCCAGAATCTGCTCCATTATGGGCTTGTACTTTCTCTCTGAACTTTGTCATGACACCTGCTTTCTTTCCGTTCATGGATGGTGCGCCGTTGGTAACCATACTGACAGCGCGGGACCAGGCAACTCCAACTCTGTCCAGGGCAGCAACGACAGACCCATAAATGTCCTCGGCTGTTGTGATGTCCATCATAGGCACCAACTCAACAAACTCTTCAGTAACAGTCAATGTCTTATCAACTCCCCGAATAAATATGGCCAGTTGAGCCACATCCATGATGTCAGTACTCTCATCAATTGCAACAAAAAATGCAATGACATGACTCTGTTTCAATTGGCTGTCTAAATCTGCCGATAGTTCCGAATTCCTCTCTGCTATAATGTTCCTTGTCAGGCTAATATTGGCAAAAGCGTGTCGCTTCTCAGGACATACGAGTTCAGCCGCCCTTAACAAAGTCACTGTCGGAATACGGCTTTGATGCTAATGCTATTTCACTAGCAATTGGGTAGCTGGTTTTTACCGCATGCTCACTGACTTCT
The DNA here is from genome assembly GCF_051989625.1 of Stigmatopora argus. Classification (NCBI taxonomy): domain Eukaryota; kingdom Metazoa; phylum Chordata; class Actinopteri; order Syngnathiformes; family Syngnathidae; genus Stigmatopora; species Stigmatopora argus. The sequence continues at coordinate 13,700,630 of NC_135402.1, forward strand.
TGGCTCCGGGTGAAAGTTGACTGCTGTGTCCTCAGACCCGCTAGCAATTCATTGACCTGTTCTCAGTTGTCCTTGTAAGCTCTCATATTTTGGTCTGTGGTGAGTCTTGTAGTGGCGCTGAAAAGATTCCTTAGATACTGAAACTTGTTGCAAAAAGACCAAGCACAGAGGTTTACCGTTTCCGAAAATAAATAGGACGTGGTCCATTTTTCGTGGAAAATTCTACACTCTATATACTTTTCTCTATTTTAATAACGTCATTTTTGCTAATGAGGGTGTAGCAGGCAAGTAGAGAACAGGGTAGAGACAACGTCAGAACAAGCAGCGGATAATTCTTGAATTGCATTTAATTTAAAAAAATAAATCCATGTCTTTGCGTGTACATACACGACTGGCGCTGCAACAGTAGAATCATTAACACTCACTGCTCCCCTGATTTAGAGCTCTTGGCAGTACTGTGCAGGCCCTTCTATCTACCTAGAGAGCCAAAGATTGTCATTATAATGGCTGTTTACATCCAACCGGATGCTAACGTTAGCACGGCACTTAGCCTCCTGCTAGCGACTGTAAACAAACAGCAGCTTGACCACCCCGATGGAGTCTTTATTGTCGGCGGTGACTTCAACAAAGCATGTTTAGACTGTTTTGCCTAAGTTTATCCAGTACGTGAAGTGTCACACCAGAGGAGATAAAACTCTAGACCATGTTTATTCTAACATCAAACATGCTTAGAGAGCCACCCCCCCACCCAGTGTTCCCTCTAAGCTGCGCGCGTGCGCAATTGCGCACTACTCTCGTCTTCTCTGCGCAGCAGCAATCATATGGCGCGCAGTAAAAAAAAAATCAGATTTTTATTTATTTATTTATTTATTTATTTTTTTATTTTTTTATTTTATTTTATTTTTTACCCATGATGGCGCCGTTTAAGCGGCAGCCAGTGGCAGTAGCTCTGTCCACTTATGTTTTTCGTGTTTTACAGCATGTTTTACATGAAAAATGGACAGGTCGCCGAATGGACGTTCTGCCGAACGTTCATTCGGCGACCTGCCCGTCTGTCAAACGTCCGTCGGCGAAACGTCTTTAGGCGAATCATCCGAGTACCGATGATGTCGCTCACACTGGTACTCAGTGCGCTCAGGGAGGTTGACTTTCTGCTCAGAACAACGAAAAATTAGAGGGAACATTGCCCCCACCCCACCTTGCCGGATCCGACCATCTCTGCCTGTCCCTCATCCCCTCATATCCGGAGGCTAACAAGGCCACAAATAAAGATAATAAAAACATGGCCTGCGGACGCCCTTTCTCAGCTCCAGGAGTGTTTTTCCTGCACCATTTGGGAACTTTTTGAACACCACAACCTCCAGGACTACACGGACACTGTACTTTCCTTCATCAAAAACTGCATATATATACTATATACATCTCTCTCTCTCTCTCTCTCTCTCTCTCTCTCTCTCTCTCTCTCTCTCTCTCTCTCTCCCTCTCTCCCTCTCTCCCCCTCTCCCCCCCCCCCTCTCTCTCTCTCTCTCTCTCTCTCTCTCTCTCTAAAATATTAAAAATAAACATTGTGCTTTTGTCTGCCATTTACAAAATATTCATCATTGAGTACTTCAACATGTTAAACTGGTGGTTGTATAAAACAAATGTATAAACTGTGTATTTTATTTATTATTGTTATTTTACCTTGGATAATCTTCTTGTTGAAATCATTTTAATAGTTGAGTTGCTGTCTTCTGTGTCTAAGACGTTCGCATTGTGAATCAAAAAGAAAAACAACTTTTATGCATTGACCCTGTCAAAAACGTCATAGAGTTGTTATACAATTTTTAATGCTAAATAAATAAACTCTGTAAAAGAATAATATTTACTGGTTGAAAACTAATTATCACAAGTTTATTTGCATTAATAAATAATTTAAATTTTAATGCGAAAATTGGTCAGCTCGCCATTAGGAAACTTGTATCGATGCCAGATCTCATCGATCAGTTTTTTTTTCCGTTCCAAAATCACTTTGACGGCCGTTAATCTGCATATTAGCTATTTGGATTCACATAAACAAAACCTGGGCGAAGTTATATTTGCCTCGAGGAGATGCGATCTTAACCTGATCCAAACCGAGCCACCTGGCAGATCCACAGGTATGGCCAAGATCTCTACCACTACACTTGTAGCATCAAATCCAAGCGGCGGAACAACTAATGTAGTACGCATCGTTCAATCTCCTCGCGATGCCGATGATGACGCGGGACGGCATGACGACAGTTGAGATCGACGTCACCAGTGCGACAGTCAAACCCGCCAGGTAAAACAACAAACAAACAAAAAAACTCTCTTTCGTGGCCTGTCCAGTAGCTAGCTATTTTGCCGAATTAGACCAGCACGAAGAGTGAATTATAACGATCAGCATTTGCATTTTTGGGCGCCACTTAAGCGAAAAACTTGTGCTAGGCTTCGTCGCCGTTTTACGAATATTTGTTTGGACGAATCATGCGCTTTCGAACGAACTGGCTGGTTGGCAGCACCCTTTAGCATTATGTGGTAAGTAGCTACCTAACAAATATGTATATTTTTGACAAATTGGGCTTATGTCGGATTGAAGAGGTTTCTCTTTTTGAATGTAAGTATATGCGTCCAAATATAACCGAAAACTCCAAGTATGACTGTTGTTGGTGTTCTTTTCTTTGCTTTGAAAGATTTTTGCACAGAACACAGGCACGGATCAGTTTTCAGTGGTCACTTCTCAATTGTTTATTTGGGAAAAATGCACCCTCGTGTTATCTGACTCCAATATTTAAATTCCTTCAGTGGGCGTTAACCTAAACAGCTCTTGAGGTAAAAGATTCTCAAGATATAACACCTTTCTTTCAACTAAAGGAACAGGATGTCTAGACAGGCCAGGAATGATGAAATTAGTAAAAACTTCACAACTGCCAGAACATAGCTAAATTGTTTATACATCAAATACCTAGAGCTACCTGCTGTACTTCACACATTGTTGTGAAGATTCTGCCCAGACACAATGATCAAATTAGTGGTTATCATTTTAGTCTGCAAGCCTAAAGCATCCTACATTCTGGCGGGAGAATATCTTTTGAATATGACACAAACCTTTAAGTTAAGTTTTATAGCAAATAATTCATGACAGACCCCCTGTTTGCACATAGGAAACTGTGGAACAAAAATAAAAATTAACTCATCAAACCCTTCAATATGGTAAAAAAACACGAAAGAAAAAAAACATACTTTACACGCTACTTCATCATGGTAACAAAAAACTAGAAAGAAAATATAAAAATAAAATCCTCTTTGACCAGATAGTCCCCTTTTGAATTTGTCTTCCTCTTCCTCTGCGATCTCAGTGTTTATCCTTCAACAATAGAAGTCCACATTCACAGCAAATCAACCATGGGTCACAGACAGCATTTCATAATCTTCCATTAGAACAGCATCAAGGCCATGTGAATGAGAGCTGGTAGAAGAATACTGAATGGCAGGATCATACATAGCAAGCAATTGAGTAGCAGAAGCATTTGAGTTATTAATACTAAAAATAAACCTCATAATCATAGCTTTTACACATGGAACAATACAACAACTAAGAAGTAAAAACAAGTAGAATAAGAAGTAAGAGAAGCTAGTACAGAATTTATAAAAAAAAATCCATTTAATAAAAACACCTGTAAACCAATCATAAATTATGGAGTCAATACCAGCTCTTTCTTTTAATTGTGTAGCCAATTCTTTAAGTCCTTTTAAAGCAACAGTAACCTTACCATCTGGAGCTGTGTTGTTAGGAATGAAAGTACAACATTGATCACCAAAAATAGAACAAACACTACCTTTTTCAGCCATCAACATGTCTAAGGCCAATCGGTTTTGTAAAGCAGTTAAAGAAGTACTGCTAAATTGTTCAGATATCCCTTCTAAGGCCTCAGTCGTAAGATTAACAAACCTATCAACATTTTTGTTTAAAGTAATGGGGAAAAATGCACAAAAAAATGGAAAACTTTTAATTCCTGCCAGGGCTGCATTAAACAATTTATACTCATCCGGCACACCACGTAAAAGTCCAATTGAATCCATATATATATATATATGTGTGTGTGTGCGTGCGTGCGTGCGTGCGTGCGTGCGTGCGTGCGTGCGTGCGTGCGTGCGTATATGTACGCGTATACGTACGTACGTATATGTACGCGTATACGTACGTACGTATATGTACGCGTATACGTACGTACGTATATGTACGCGTATACGTACGTACGTATATGTACGCGTATACGTACGTACGTATATGTACGCGTATACGTACGTACGTATATGTACGCGTATACGTACGTACGTATATGTACGCGTATACGTACGTACGTATATGTACGCGTATACGTACGTACGTATATGTACGCGTATACGTACGTACGTATATGTACGCGTATACGTACGTACGTATATGTACGCGTATACGTACGTACGTATATGTACGCGTATACGTACGTACGTATATGTACGCGTATACGTACGTACGTATATGTACGCGTATACGTACGTACGTATATGTACGCGTATACGTACGTACGTATATGTACGCGTATACGTACGTACGTATATGTACGCGTATACGTACGTACGTATATGTACGCGTATACGTACGTACGTATATGTACGCGTATACGTACGTACGTATATGTACGCGTATACGTACGTACGTATATGTACGCGTATACGTACGTACGTATATGTACGCATATACACATATGTATATATACACATATACACATATGTATATATACACATATACACATATGTATATATGTATATATACACATTCAATTCAATTCAATTTATTTGGCAAAAAAAAAAAAAAAAGCACTAGGCTAAGGGCCATGTAACAAGACACAAGAAATGTGCAACAAACGCGGTGTAGTCACTGGTTCACGGCCAAAAAGTCATCCAGAGCCCGCTTGAACTGGGCGACCGTCGGCTTCTCGACCACACCCTGCGGAAGCCGGTTCCAAGGACCGGCGATGCGCACTGAAAAAGCCGCCTTCCGCCGATTCAACCGGAACCCGCGAGGGTACAGCTTCCACGGATGACCCCTCAGACCACGATCAGGTGCGGGCGTGAAGAAGAGGTCGCGGGGCATGCTGTAGATGCCGTGGAGGATGTTGTAGGCCAGTATTAGGTCCCCTCGCAGACGCCTAGCCTCAAGGGTCGGCAGGTTGAGTCGCTGGCATCTTTCCTCGTAGGACAATAGCCTGAGGCCGCGGACCATCCTCGTTGCAAGCCTCTGGACCCGCTCCAGATGCTGGATGTCCTTGGCGAGGTACGGTGATGCGGCTTGGATCCCATACTCGAGAATGGGCCTCACCAGGGAAACATACAACGGAAGGAAGATGTCTGCTGTGATGACGGCAAAGGACCGGAACATTAGGAACAGAACTCCGCAAGCTTTGTTGGCTGCTTGGATGCATTGGGCCGTTGGTTTGAACGTGTCGTCGACAATGATGCCCAGATCTTTGCACCGTTGAGTTCGTTCCAGTTCCAGGCGTCCCGGTTCAAAGTCAAGAGGTGAATCAGGAGGAGCCCCAATAGCCAGATGACTGCATTTCGTGATATTGAGCCGCAGGTCCCACAGGTTCGACCAACTCCACACATGATGAAGGCACCTACGCAGGTCCTCGTAGTCGCTCCGGGGAGCAACGAGCTTCACATCATCGGCGAAGAGGAGAACCCGCTGGGAGATGTGCTCTGGCAGGTCGTTTACAAACACCACGAACAGCAGTGGTCCAAGAACGGAGCCTTGGGGGACACCGCTGGGGGCGTTGTGAGTCTCTGAAAGTATGCCATTGACTTGTACTTGAAAGGTGCGGCCAGCCAAAAACGCATCAATCCACCTCACGACCGCTGGGTGAATCGCATACGCTTCCAACTTGCGGAGTAGCAAGCGATGGTTGACCGAGTCAAACGCCTTGGCGAAGTCCAGGAAGACCAGGTCGGCAATTTGTCGATCGTCCATTAATTGAGTGACCCATTCCTCCATCATCAGCAAGTTGGTGAGGCAGGATCTGTTGGACACGAATCCATGCTGACTATCGGAGATCGCCGCTGTGATCTGGAGATGGGCCATCATGGACGTTTTGATAATTGATTCTAACATTTTGCAGATTACTGAAGTGAGGGAGACCGGTCGGTAATTCAACGGGTCCTCTCGGTCTCCTTTCTTGTAGATAGGGCAGATGACGGCCCGTCTCCAGTCTTCGGGGACTTCACCTGATTGCAAGGACAGTGTGAAGAGATATGCGAGGGGAAGTGCTATGGTCGGAGCGAGTGCCTGGAGGACCCTCGGGTGAATACCATCCGGACCATGGCTTTTAGTGGCGTCCAGACACATCAAGGCTCGGTAGACTTCAGGAGGTGTAATGGCAACTGCAGGCATTGGGGGAACATCCCGAGCAAATGGGGGTGCTGGTCGCCCATCATCGGCTTTGTAAATGCCTGCGAACACCCTAGCAAAAAGAGAGCTTTGCCCCTCTGCAGCCGTGACACCGACTCCATCAGCATCCCTGAGTTTAACCACTTGATTGTGCAGACGTTTGTTGGCTTGAACATGGGCGAAGAAGCGCTTGGGGTTTGCACGAGATGACTGCGCCAACCTCAGCTCATACTTGCTCCGCTCTTGCCTTTCAGTGAACACTGCCCTATTTCGTTGCTGCTTATAGACCTCATATGCAGCTGCCGTGCCTCGTTCCTGGAATTCGCGCCAAGCAACGTCTCTGAGAGTCCGTTCCCGCTTCACCTTTTGCGTCGCCCAGGGTTTGTGCTTCTGGTGCCGTGGCATCGACAATGGTACTGAGCGCTCAGTCACCCGGAGTATGGATTGTTTGAACAATGCCCACAGCTCGCCGACTGAAGTGATCTCCATGAAGGAAGCCCAGTCAACAGCCTCGGAAGCCTCCTCCAGTGCGTGATGATTCAGGGTAGCAAACCTTCTCTTCGGAAGTATCACGCTCTGTAAGGCCGGAATTGTTGCGTGCCAGTTGAACTTGAGCACCGCATGGTCAGACATGGAGAGCGGCGGGAGGATGATGAGAGACGATACCGACGACGGGTAGCACGTGAGTACCAGGTCCAGAAGAGACGGGCGTTGGTTACTGCGGAAGCGTGTCGGAGCTGCAACATGCTGTGGATATATACATATACACATATGTATATATGTATATATACACATATACACATATGTATATATGTATATATACACATACACATATCTATATATGTATATATACACATATACACATATCTATATATGTATATATACACATATACACATATCTATATATGTATATATACACATATACACATATCTATATATGTATATATACACATATACACATATCTATATATGTATATATACACATATACACATATCTATATATGTATATATACACATATACACATATCTATATATGTATATATACACATATACACATATCTATATATGTATATATACACATATACACATATCTATATATGTATATATACACATATACACATATCTATATATGTATATATACACATATACACATATCTATATATGTATATATACACATATACACATATCTATATATGTATATATACACATATACACATATCTATATATGTATATATACACATATACACATATCTATATATGTATATATACACATATACACATATCTATATATGTATATATACACATATACACATATCTATATATGTATATATACACATATACACATATCTATATATGTATATATACACATATACACATATGTATATATACACATATACACATATGTATATATGTATATATACACATATACACATATGTATATATGTATATATACACATATACACATATCTATATATGTATATATACACATATACACATATGTATATATGTATATATACACATATACACATATCTATATATGTATATATACACATATACACATATGTATATATGTATATATACACATATACACATATGTATATATGTATATATACACTGTTGGATCTAATCGATAAACATTCAATAACTTCGAATTAGAGGAAGCACACAGAGTCGGCCATGATGAGTTTTATCTAGCTTCAGCTGAAGGAGGGGGTCAGAGCAGCCAGCGGCAGGAGCGCGTCTATCCTCCAGCCTGACTAGTTTGAACTCCCTGAATCCCCCCAGCAGGTCGACTAGTTTTATTGACAAAGGTCATGTGACATAGGTACAGACTTTAGGCGGGAAACTGTGAACAAAGAAATGGGAGTGTCATGGTAGATGACGCGCCCCCAACTCATAGGTGTCACGGACGGAAATTTCCGCTAGGTCATGCAAAATTCTATTCTAGTGACTAAACTAAATAAACCTATTGACTAATAAAAAGCATAAGAATACATTCCATACTCCACATTTCCCCCCTGTAGTTACTATGAAAGAATTTTCATTAGACATCAATTTATATCCCTCCCCTCCAGGTTCTAGAATACAAATATCATCAACAGTTACTTTCAACAGGGTATGGAAAATAATAAAATCACTTGTCAAGGCAGAGGCGAAAAACTCGAGGTATTTAGCGTCATTCGAGAAAAATTCCTCTGCGTCCCTCTTAATGAGCGAACACAATTTTTAAGTCAAGACAAGTACAATTACCCGGACGGCTCGACATCGTGGGACCCGTCACACTTCGAAAGCGCAATAATCTCCAGTATGGTTTGCCATGCGGTGATACTGTATGTCACTGTAAGCTACCAGCGTGTGCTGGATAGTGTTTCAAATCATAACTTTGATACAGGGGATTACACACAGAAAAAATACAGAACAGAAACAAAATCGCAAATGAGGGAGTTGCAAATTTAAACAGCATTGACTGGTTTCGTCTGGGATGAAGGTGCAGCAGTGTTCTCCCATCATGGCACACACACCTCCATCCTCCGTCCCGCAACATCCCTAAGGGCTATGACAGTTTGGTTAATGAACACTCATGTAACAGTTCAATGTATTTACACGAAGCATAACTTTATCCACCCCAAGTTGGGAAAGTAGCAACCGTATGCTTTTCTGGGGGGCGGGCCACAACTTATGGTCACCAGGAACATCACTACCCCAGATTGCATCACGTGGTTTGAATTGCACTGATTTTGCACTGATTTTGATCTCTTATCTCTTACTGTTATGTTCACTCCCCTTAAAAGGAATGCATCTCATCTGCACCACTGCAGATTTAAGTGTGGCGTCTAGACCCAGTGAATTCAGGTTGTCAGGATACCTGTGGAAATGGGTATACGGCTACACACAACTTTCATTCGCAACAATCAGTTTCTTCTGGAACACCATGAAATTATACCACACATCTTCTCCATAGTAGTTCTCCAGATTGTTCTTTCATCTTGCTGTTGAGGGATCGAAGGCCCTCCAGGGCCTTGGTTAAACTCCCGTCAGCTGCTGTGTTGTTCGGGATGAACGTGCAGCATTGGTCGCCAAAGATGGAGCACACGCCACCTTTCTCTGCCAGGATCATGTCAACAGCAATTCTGTTCTGGAAGGCCATCAGGAGGTCACCGACAACTGTTCATGGATGGCTGCAAACCCTTCCTCCGTCCTGTTCTGGAGTCGTGCAATTTGGTCAGCGAGTTTATACTCATCTGGTACGCCGCAGGGAACCCCGATGTTGATGTAGATTTGGTCCCCTGACCCCATCCAAGAGCGGACCGCTTGGCTCTGCCTTTCCAGTGATGAGGCAGGACGTTTCCTGCACTTGTTTTCCAACTCGAGTCTCTGTGGGCGGGGCGTTCAGATACGCCCAGGTTGTCAATGACAGTCCAGTCACTGTGATGTGGATGGCAACAGCTTTCACTGTTGCTTCTGTATAGAGGTGCAAAGTCTATGGGAGGTCAGGGTTAAGTGAGGGGTGCTCGTGGCTGGTGAGTAGACGTCAGATGAGTTTCTTCACGGACAAGGGTTTTGACACCGTCCGACTTAGTCCACTCAGAGTCACCTGTCTCGAACTCTTGACCTGAATCGACTTTGACTTTTCAGCGATCTTTGCTGCTGTGGAGGTTGGTGAGTTGGGCCACGAATGGGTCTTCCCATCTTGGAGAGAACCAGGACTTCATTTTTATGACTCGGATCAGGATCCAGTCACCTGGCTACACCACCTCCTGCAAGATAGACAAATATCACGGCACCTTACATGTTCTTTGGATAGTTTCTCTCCTTCATCTTCCCATAAAGGAAGTTGGAATGGTCTTCCAATAACTATCTCAAAAGGTGTTAATCTCGAGCTAGTTCTACCAGTTGTTTTGCCATGTTTTGCACTATGCTGTTTGAAAAATGAGCTCCATTGTCACTCCAGATGATTCTGGAGATCCCATGTTCTTTACAGATCAATAAAATAACAAATTAAACAGTTCCTACAAAAATTTTAAAATAGGTATTTATACCTCTTCACCATACCTCCCCCCTGTTGAGACATTTATGGCTCAATTATGGAATACATTTTTGGTAGGTACGGTAGGCCTTTAGCTTTGTACAGTTCGTCTGCAGACTGTTCTTGAGATCGGCTCAGCCCTTGTTGCTGTGCATACTGTGCAGGAAGTGTCCGCGCTGCCTCCCCAGCTGCCGCACTCTGTCGCTGTCTTCAAACACGTACTCAACATCTGCAGACAGCTATTAGGTTGGGCTTAATACCCCAACGAACAAAAATCACAACAATCTTATACTTATTCCATCACTATAGTTTGTGAAAAGCTTAAATGCCTATCAGTCAAAATTAAATATGCTAGCTGGTATTCTATTTTGATCACTGCTTCCTTGTTAAGATCAAGAACTATATTTGTTTTTTCCTTTCCTGCAATTACACAAATTAACTAATCATACTAAAAATAGGAAAAATACAAAAAGCAAACCAGGCTGCTTTCTCCTCAGGAGAACAGCTTTCCAGTTCTCTGCAACAGTTACATTCACATCAATTAATATCCAGAAACAAAATGCACACATTTATAATTCTGAAAAGAATTGAACCCACTAAAATGTAACCACCCCTTGTTTGTCAGGGTCAACATTTTTAGCATAACTGTGTCTTTTAGCGCAATTAAAGCCCATTACTTTTAAAATGCATACTAATCAAGTCCCAATTCAATTAACAATGTGTATCGCGTTGCATATTAACCTCAGTTGTTTGAAATTCAAAATATCCCAAACTAGTAGTCTTTTAATCAAATGTAACATTCCATTGGAGTTTGTCAATCAGCTCCTATAAAACTTTCTTAATCAATATTTCTCAATAGTCAGGCATAAAATTAAAATCTAGTTACATTTCTATCCATTGTAGTTTCTCTTTTCTCTCTAATTGTTTACTTTAAAAATCTGTAAGAAGATCTAGTCTCAATTGTTTACTTTAACTATCTGTAAGAAGGTTTGGTCTCAATTGAAACGCTTTCACTTTTTTTATGGAGACAATAAAACCAATATAAAAAGTTCCTCATGGCTTACAGCATTGCTCCCCGAGCAATAATCTTTCCAATCAATATTTGAGTGCTTGCCATTTCGTCTGATTACGTCAAAAAGTTTATCTTACCTGTCTCCTCTAATTCGTTTCAACTGAGAGAACCTTCTTACAGAGCACAAAATGGATCCGCTATTTTCATGTCTGCTGGTTTGGTCAGGAACATTTGCACTCTCATCCTGGGTTGCTCATCATGTTTCCTGTTGAGAAATGCAATCTCCCTCTGCCAACCCCAAAATTAATGCGTTTCTTTAAAGTTTTTTCTTTTATGCAGACATATGATTAACCTCATCCTCCAATTCCAATCGTGTAGTTAATAATGGCGTTTGGTACATTCCACTAAATTGGATTTCCATATTTTTCCGGAACGAAATATGGAAACTTTTGTCAATTCAGTCAATTATTCTGTTAACACAATTTGGATGCCATTATCACAATAAATCAATAGTACTTTGGAATTTGGTATCAAGCACTGTCTTTTCAGTGCTCCTAAATTTTGCATAGCAGATTTGTTTCTCCACTTCAATTTTCACATTTGGAGTACTGCTGCTTTTTCCATTAAAAAATTTCCTTGGACGAAATATTTTTCCATAATTTGGCGTTGCCATCCGTGAAACGGCTTATTGGCAAATTCCGAAATCGATTCCAATTTGCTAAATCATTTTCCACCTTGATACCTAATTGATTATATCTTGATGGTCGGCCAATTAGAAACACAAAAAGACAAACAAACAATCATTCACGCTTACTCATTTTCAGAAATCAGTGGTCTGCAATTTTTCATTACTGGTGAAGAGCGCCATCCCACGTCTGGGCTTTTTGGCAGCTTACCTCCATTTTGCTGTCTTATCAGCCTAATCATTCTCAAAAGAAATAGGTTAACGTCATTTGGTTGACATCAACTGTTTGATGCTAATGCAATTCGTATATCATTAATATTCTAATAGTCATGAAAATGAACCACGCCAAAGCATATTTCACTTGTTCCGGGCAAAACAAGGAATGCTTTTTGTGCACTTAAAAACATTCCATGCCTCTTCCGTCCCAGGGAAATCATGCCTATCCTAAATCAATTATTTTATCTAAATTTACCTAATAATTTGGATAAATGCCATTTCTGCATTGTTTTCATGTTTGATATCATTAATAATTTGGATGATTCTTAATACTTAAGTCTAAATCGCAAATCACTCTCATATTTCTAAAACCCTGAATTCCTATCCGCTCTAAGAAGGCGGTTTTATTTAAAATAAGAGCCATTTTCTGTGCTCACTGTTACCTCAATTAAAATTTAGGGAAAATAACCTTTCACTAAGCATTTCCTAATATAAACTTCAGTGTTTAATAAAGGACCCATAATTTGTCACTAATATATTACAACACTGTCATCTCTCTGTCTCTCTCTCCTTCCCTCCCCCTCCGTGGGGAGACAATCGGACTCAAGTGATTTAGGTTCAACCCTGCAGTGGCATTTGCGTGCTGTGGTTCCTCTCTCTCTTTGTGCAGGGGGAGGGGGCCTTGGGCTGGGCTGGTGTGGGCTCTCTCCTGGGTCCAGGTGTGAAATGGGCAGTAAGAGCTATGGGCGAGCCCCCCCCCCTCTTTTTGTTTGCACCGGGTGTGCTTGGCTTGTCGGGTGAGGGGTGTCCGCTTCTGTGAAGGGGGCCTGGCCGTAAAGTGGGCTTCTTGCCTGGCTCCACATTATTCGGCCATTTTCGTCCTTTGTTCTGTCTTACATGTGCTCATTCCCCCTTCTCTCTCCCTTTGTAGCTCATCTTGCCAAAGGCCGTACCTCTTGAGCTCATGTTCAATGATCTTCATAGGGAGGGCCCCAATTTTGAAATGTGTGACTATTACCTGAACTTGTGAAAAACATATAATTATTGTTCTCCATGAAGATAGAAAGTTTCTTGAGGAAAGACAACCACCTAAAGCAGCTCCTCATCCTTTCTGTCCAGAATCTTCACAAGCATGTTAACCATGTTTTTGTTTCATTCTTCAATGATCAGGAAAATCTCTCAGCATGAATTCCACATCTTCTTACTTCACGTCCCTTTGTTTGAACGTTTTTTTTTTTAAAACAATGGTCACATGTTACGCTATTAATACATTTAAGGCGATATTTTACGGCGATTCTTTAGGGACGTTGCATCTAATTTATTATCTCTTTAATACTTATCTTTTATTATCCTATTTATCCGTCTACGTCGTCTTTTTAACCGTTATTCTCTTCAATCCTCTCGATTCACGAGCGCATACCAAGCGCGTACCGAGCGCGTCCTAAAGCGCGTCACGGCCTACTTCCGGTTCTTAACAAACGCTTCTGGTTTATATAATAGTAGTACTATACTTTTTAATCGAGCGCTTTCTTACTCATCGGGTGCAGTATTTTTGGAAGCTTTATTTTTGACAATCTCCAGAAATCCTTTTAACAAAGGGGACTCTAACCCCCACCTTAGGGGGACTTTTAACCCCCACCCTAGGTTAAGCCGCGTCACCAGCCCACCTCTTGGATCGACATTTAGTTGGCCAGACCGACTAAATGTACGTCCGTTGCATACCTTACGTATCTATTTTCCTTTTTTCTGACATACGTACTTCTCAACAGTATGCACAATTTATCCCCTATTTATGAGGCGTTTTTCTCGACTATTCCACGAATGAAAAACGGGATTCCCACCAGCCTTGTCCTAAATATTAATTTTAAACAGCCCCTTACCGTCTCTTGTGCCTCCTCTTTTCCGATGGGGGTTCGTTCTTCAAACGGGCCGCGATCGACCGAAATGCCTCTCTCTTTCAAAGTAAGAGTAGCTGACGTCAGTAATTCTTGGCCTTCAGTC